>NC_041229.1:15170548-15180053 GCF_002837175.3 Physeter macrocephalus | reverse complement strand
ACCTGTGTCCCCTGCATTGGCAGGCGGATTCTTAACCACTGTGCCACCAGGGAAGCCCTCCAATTCTTTTTTACGCTGTTCAGCATATTGGATAATATCTCTTGATGTGTCTTCAAGTTTACTTTTTATTATATCATTTCCAGTCTATTAAGCCCATGCATTGAATTTTATATTTCCAGTATTGTATTTTTCAGTTCTTTCATTTCAGTTTAGTCTTTTTTACAGTTTCTATTTCTCCATGAAGAGTTCTTATCTGTTCACTCCTTGTGAGCATATTTTTTTCCTTTATGTTCTTTTGCATAGTTAAAATAGATGCCTTAAATCTTTACCTGCTAATTCCAACATCTTGGTCTCCTTGGAGTCCTTTCTATTGATTGCCTTTTTTCTTGACCAGGAGTCAGAATCAAAAGCATTATTCTAAATAAGAAACTAGACGCAAAAGGTGTGCACTGTATGATTCTATTTACGTGAAGTTCTAGAAGAGACAAAACTATAGTGAGAGAGAGCAGATCAGTTGCCAGTGGCTCAGGGTGGAGGGAAGGGATTAACAGCCATATAGCAAATATTTGAGGCTTTGCAGACCACATAGTCTCTGTCACAGCTACTCAACTCTGCTGTTGTAGCATGAAAGCAGCCATAGACAGTAAGTAAGCAAAATGAGCATGGCTGTGTTCCAATAAAACTTTATTTACAAGAATAGATAGCAGTCTGGGTTTGATCTACAAACCATAGTTTGCAGACCCTGCTTTTCCTGTTTCTTTGTAAATTGGTAATTTAGGGTTGAATCCTGAATATTGTGAGTAATACATTGTAGAGACTCTGGATTCTGTTGTATTCCTCCATTAAATCTTGTGGTTTGTTTGTTTTTTTAATTTGTTTTATCAGGCTATTTCCTTGGTTGGGCTTAAACATCATACATACATGTTTGGTGGGCAGCAGCTGTGGTCTCTGTTGAGTCCATTTATCTGTAGATGGGTTCCTTGGAGTCTCTTCTGTGCATGTGTGGTTCGGGGATCATCCAGAGATTTAGATAGATTTATATGCAGAATTGGGGATTCCTCATTTGTGGCTTTTATCTTTTGGGGATTTCTCCCTCATTTTCTAGCTGTTATGGTAGCTCCCAGTTTTGTCCTTTGGCTCTTGAGCTGGTAAGGCTGCAAGGCTTCTATCTCAATTTTAGTCATCAGCACAGAGCTGTCTGGGGTTTGTCCTTAGATGAATGATGAATAGCCATTAAAAAAACAGGAAACAATAGTGGTATTCACTTCTTCCAATTGTCAGATCTTCTCTGGGTTTTTGTTTGTGCTTTAGTATCTTTAGATAGGTGTTTTTTTACATTTTGTGTAGAATCTATAGTTTGTTGTTGTTGTTGTTTTAAGAATTTATGATTCCTGGGCTTCCCTGGTGGTGCAGTGGTTGAGAGTCCGCCTGCCGATGCAGGGGACACGGGTTTGTACCCCGGTCCGGGAAGATCCCACATGCCGCGGAGCGGCTAGGCCCGTGAACCATGGCCACCGAGCCTGCGCATCCAGAGCCTGTGCTCCGCAACGGGAGAGGCCACAACAGTGAGAGGCCCGCGTACCACCAAAAAAAAAAAAAAAAAAAAGAATTTATGATTCCCAGGTGCTGGTCCAGGACCACACTTTGAGAACCACTAGATTTTTTAAAATTAATTAATTAATGAATTTATTTTTAGCTGTGTTGGGTCTTAGTTGTGTGCGAGGGCTTTCTCTAGTTGCGGCAAGTGGGGGCCACTCTTCATTGCGGTGCGCGGGCCTCTCACTATCGCGGCCTCTCATTGCGGAGCACAGGCTCCAGATGCGCAGGCTCAGTAGTTGTGGTTCACAGGCCTAGTTGCTCCGCGGCATGTGAGGTCTTCCCAGACCAGGGCTCAAACCCGTGTGCCCTTCATTGGTAGGCAGATTCTCAACCACTGCGCCACCAGGGAAGCCCAAATCTATAGTTTTTTATCTGCAGAAATGGTTGTTCTATTAGGAGCAACTCTGCCCTTAGTGGAAGTGGAAACTCTCCAGATTTAATTTTTAGAAGGACGACTGTGGCTGCATTACGTTAGATGTGCTAAAGTGCAGATAAACTTATGTCAGGAAGACAGTTTTAACAAGATAAAATGAGGGTCTGATCTCAGTGGCAGAGAAAGAGAAAGGAGGGGTATTCTGAGGTAGGATTGCTGAGATTTGTTGATTGTTAGAGGGAGAAGAGGAGTAGTGACAATGAGATGGCTGGAATGGCAGAGAGGATGAATATAGGAAGTAGAGCAGGTTTAGGGCAGTGGCCTTGAAGGGGAGGTTGTAAATTCTTGTTTTAAATTCAGTTCGAAGGAGGTATACTTTATGTGAAAATACACTGGTTTTTTTCCTACAAAAAGTGTTAAGTTTGGGGACTTCCCTGGTGGTCCAGTGGTTAAGACTCCGTGCTTCCACTGCAGGGGCCGCGGGTTCAATCCCTGGTCAGGGAACTAAGATCCCACATGCCATGTGGTGCAGCCAAAAAAGGAAAAAAAGAAAAGAAAAAGGGTAAAGTTTTTTTTTTTTTTTTAATGTGTAACATAGGCAAAATTTTTTTTTTTTTGCGGTATGCGGGCCTCTTCACTGTTGTGGCCTCTCCTGTTGCAGAGCACAGGCTCTGGACGCGCAGGCTCAGCGGCCATGGCTCACAGGCCCAGCCACTCTGTGGCATGTGGGATCCTCTACAAAAAGTGTTAAGTTTGGGGACTTCCCTGGTGGTCCAGTGGTTAAGACTCCGTGCTTCCACTGCAGGGACCGCGGGTTCAATCCCTGGTCAGGGAACTAAGATCCCACATGCCATGTGGTGCAGCCAAAAAAGGAAAAAAAGAAAAGAAAAAGGGTAAAGTTTTTTTTTTTTTTTTAATGTGTAACATAGGCAAAATTTTTTTTTTTTTGCGGTATGCGGGCCTCTTCACTGTTGTGGCCTCTCCTGTTGCAGAGCACAGGCTCTGGACGCGCAGGCTCAGCGGCCATGGCTCACAGGCCCAGCCACTCTGTGGCATGTGGGATCCTCCCGGACTGGGGCACGAACCCGTGTCCCCTGCATCAGCAGGTGGACTCTCAACCACTGCACCACCAGGGAAGCCCTAGCATGCAACTTTTGTATTGTTTTCTAAATCTAAAGAATACAGTGATACAGTATACAGTGATATTATACTGCATCTACTCACGTGAAAAGGAACAAAGTATCGCCCCTGAAATAATTACTAATTACACAATACTGCAGACTGATAAACACTGTAACTACTAAAATGTTAACATTTCAACATACAGTGTCAACAACATCCTGCTTTCTTTTTTAATGGGTTAAAACATTTGTTAAGGTCATGCAAAATAAACACTTTATGAAAATGTTAGATTACACTCAAACATCAAGGCAATGAAACCCAAAAGAGCAACTTTTTAATCCAATGACTGGTCAAGTAGATCAACTATTCAGCATATTAATAAAAATCCAGTAAGTGAAAAACATCAAAAATGTAAACACTAAATTTAGGTAACTGCTTGTCTACGATCTCACCACCTACAGTCTTACCTGTGACTGAAGATATACTGCTAAAATTGTTCTACATAAGTAAGCTATGTTAAAATGACCAAAAAAATGTCAATGCATGATGCCAGGGTAAATTTCTAGTCCACACAATACTTAAATGTGATCATTCTCTTAACTCTGCTAACAGTAAGTGAAAAGTCGCACCCAGATTTATCTTATTTTTACTCTTGGGTAAATTTCTAGTCCACACAATACTTAAATGTGATCATTCTCTTAACTCTGCTAACAGTAAATGAAAAGTCACACCAGATTTATCTTCTTTTTACTCTTGCTTTGTTACATGTTTTTAAAGTTTTGTCTACAAGTATTTCTTATGATCCCCCCCCAGGATTAACATGTTGATTTAGGAACAGATGAAGCAGATAAACCCTGCCCTGGTCTAGAAGGCAGTGATTTCGTTTTCCCTAACTAAGTATTTCCTTGTCACTTGTCAATTGTCACTGACCTTTCTGCTATAGTTATGTCCTCAGTCTCCCATTCCATAAAGATTTTTAGTGCCTATTATTATACATGTCTCCCTGATTCTCCCAGAGAAAGAATTCATTTTTTTCCTCTCATCGCTAGGCTCACTAAGGAAAGTGAGCACACAATTTAAAGGAGTTACAGAGTAGACCAGGGTGGGTTCTCGGGCAGGTGGATGGTGCTTGAAGCCAGGTCTGGGATCTGGAGAGAAGAGCATCCAGGTCATAGGAAGGGGATCGGCCTCTCCCCACGGGCCACTCTCCTAGCAGCTCCCAATGACCCAGTTACTGGGGCTCTCCTTTGGGCACTGTTGACTCACTTTCTTACCAATTTGTAAAGCCCTCTTTATATTTTCTACTTAAAATTTAAAAACTCTTTGATAAGCAATTTGTCTATTATATACAACACCGGTTCTCAACTTACAGAGCATTAACCTTTAGTCTCTAGGTTATTCCATAACCTAGTGTTTGAGTCATACTCTTCAAGATAGTACTTTCAAGAAGAATTTTTGCCCAATCCACAGTTATCATGTCAGTCAGTCTTGCCACAATTCTTTCAGTTGGGCTTCTTTGCTCTCTAATGAAATACGGACACACTTCAAAAATTCCCCACATGTAATCTTTGGGATCCAGTTTTCTCAAGCAGTTTATTTTAGGACCATGTTTAGGGTTGGAGGAGATGAATCAGCCTGGTTCTGAATTTTAGACACCCTAGAAAAAGAGAAGCATCAGTTCCTATTGAAGAGTATGTCAAACTGAACAGTATGAGAAACTATAGGAATACTGTATCAGTAAAAATACCAGGTTTAACATGCACAAAGCCAAGAAAAACAATGATGCCAGATACTGCATGTATATTAGCATTGTCCTTTGAACTCCCAGCAGAATAAACTGCTGAATGTAGGTACCACACGGTGCAATAAAATTCACGCTTTTTTTTTTTTTTTTTTTTTTCGGTACGCGGGCCTCTCACTGTTGTGGCCTCTCCCGTTGCATAGTACAGGCTCCGGACACGCAGGCTCAGCAGCCATGGCTCACGGGCCCAGCCGCTCTGCGGCATGTGGGATCTTCCCGGACCGGGGCACGAACCCGTGTCCCCTGCATTGGCAGGCGGACTCTCAACCACTGCACCACCAGGGAAGCCCAATTCACCCATTTTAAATGGTGAATTTTGACAAATGTATACTGTTGTATAACTCCCACCACAATCATGGTATAAAATATTTCCATTACTCCAGAAAGCTTCTTCATGACTCTTTGGAATCAATTGCCTCCTCTATCCTGAGCCATTGGCAGCCACTGGTCTGCTTTCTCTCAGTGTAGTTTTTGCCTTTTCTAGAACTTCATGTAAATAGACTCATAGAATATATAGCCTTTTCTGTCTGTTTCTTATTTAAGATAAAGCTTTTGCAATTTATGTTGTTGCATGTATCAGTAATTTAATTCCTCTTTATTGCTGAGTAGCATTTACTTATAAGGTTATATACCAAGTTTATTTACTAGTGGATGGACATTTGAGTTGTTTCCATTTTTTGTCTGTTATAAATAAAGCTTCTCTGAATATTCAAGTACAAGTCTTTATGTGGACATGCTTTCTTTTCTCTTGAGTAAGTACTTAGGAGTGGAATTGCTGGACCATATGTTTTCTTAACATAAGAAACTGGCAAACTGTTTTCCAAAGTTGCTTTACTATTTGGCATTCCCACCAGCAATGCATAAGTGTTCTGGTTACTCTATATCCTCACCAGTACTTGGTGTTATCAGTCTTTTTAGTTTTAGCCATTCTAATAAGCATTT
Organism: Physeter macrocephalus; assembly: GCF_002837175.3. Lineage (NCBI taxonomy): Eukaryota > Metazoa > Chordata > Mammalia > Artiodactyla > Physeteridae > Physeter > Physeter macrocephalus. The sequence continues at coordinate 15,174,216 of NC_041229.1, read as the reverse complement.
AGTAGTATCTCATTGTGGTTTTAATTTGCACTTTCCTAATAACTATTTTTTTAAAAATTCATTTATTTGGTTGTGCCCAGTCTTAGTTGTGGCAGGCAGGCTCCTTAGTGGCTGCTTGCCAGCTCCTTAGTTGCAGCACATGGGCTCCTTAGTTGCAACTCACGGGCTCCTTAGTTGCAGCGTGCCGGCTACTTAGTTGCGGCATGCTGGCTCCTTAGTTGCGGCATGTGAACTGTTAGTTGCGGCATGCATGCGGGACCTAGTTCCCTGGCCAGGGATCGAACCCAGGCCCCCTGCATTGGGCGCACAGAGTCTTAACCACTGTGCCACCAGGGAAGTCCCAACATTTTCCTAATGACTGTTGATGTTGAACATCATTTCATGTCCATGTCTGCCATTTGTTGTTCTTTTTTGGTGAAGTATTTATTTGAATATTTTACCCATTTAAAAACATGTTTTCTTATTTAGTATTGTCAATACAGGTCCTTTTATCAGATATGCGTTTTGCAAATATTTTTTCCCAGTATATAACTTGCTTTGCATTTTGTAGCAGTGTCTTTTGAAATGCAAAAGTTTAATTTAAAAAAAAATTTATTTTTTATAGAATTTTAAAGGTTACACTTCATTTACAGTTATTACAAAATATTGGCTATATGCCCCGTGTTGTACAGTACATCCTTGTAGCCTATCTTACACCCAATAGTTTGTACCTCCCACTCCCCCATCCTTATATTGCCCCCCTCCCCTTACTGGCAATCACTAGTTTGTTCTCTGTGAGTCTACTCCTTTTTTGCTATATTCACTAGTTGTATTTTTTAGATTCCATATGTAAGTGATATTATACAGTGTATTTGTCTTTGTCTGACGTATTTCACTAAGCATAATGCCTTCCAAGTCCATCCGTGTTGCTGCAAATGGCAAAATTTCATTCTTCTTTATGGCTGAGTAGTATTCTATGTATATATAGAATATATATATATAGATAGATGGAATATATATATACCACATCTTCTTTATTCATTCATCTGTTTTTTAAAAATATTTTCTGAAATTAAGATTTTTTTAAATTTATTTATTTATTTATTTTTGTCTGTGTTGGGTCTTCGTTGCTGCACGCAGGCTTTCTCTAGTTGCTGAGAGCGGGGGCTACTCTTCGTTGCAGTGCGCGGGCTTCTCATTGTGGTGGCTTCTCTTGTTGCGGAGCATGGGCTCTAGGCACACAGGCTTCAGTGGTTGTGGCACGCGGGCTCAGTAGTTGTGGCTCACTCTGTGTTGCTGCAAGTGGCATTATTTTATTCTTTTTTATGGCTGAGTAATGTTCCACTGTAGGTATATATACCACATCTTTATCCATTCATCTGTTGATGGACACTTAGGTTGCTTCCATATCTTGGCAATTGTAAATAATGCTGCTATGAACATCCGTGTGTATGTATCTTTTCGAATTAGTGTTTTTGGTTTTTTTTGGATATATACCCAGGAGTAGAATTGCCAGGCCATATGATAGTTCTACTTTTAGTTTTGTTTTGTTTTGTTTTGTTTTTTTTTGGTATGCGGGCCTCCCTCTGTTGTGGCCCCTCCCGTTGCGGGGCACAGGCTCCGAACGCGCAGGCCCAGCGGCCATGGCTCATGGGCCCAGCCGCTCCGCGGCATGTGGGATCCTCCCAGACCAGGGCGCGAACCCGGTTCCCCTGCATTGGCAGGCGGATGCGCAACCACTGCGCCACCAGGGAAGCCCTACTTTTAGTTTTTTGAGAAACTTCCATACTGTTTTCCACAGATGGAAATTGGCTGCACCAATTTGCACTCCCGCCAACAGTGTATGAGTGTTCCCTTTTCTCTGCATCCTCACCAACATTTGTTATTTGTGTTCTTTTTGATGACAGCCATTCTGACAGGTGTGAAGTGATATCTCATTATGGTTTTGATTTGCATTTCTCTGATGATTAGTGATGTTAAGCATCTTTTCATGTGCCTCTTGGCCATCTGCATTTCCTCTTTGGAAAAATGTCTATTCAGTTCTTTTGCCCCTTTTTAAAAAAAAAAAAATTTATTTATTTATTTATTTTTGGCTGTGTTGAGTCTTCATTGCTGCGTGCAGGCTTCCTCTAGTTGCGACGAGCGGGGGCTACTCTTCATTGCGGTGCACGGGCTTCTCATTGCAGTGGCTTCTCTTTGTTGCGGAGCACGTACTCTAGGCGCACGGGCTTCAGTAGTTACGGCACACAGGCTCAGTAGTTGTGGCTCACAGGCTCTAGAGCACAAGCTCAGTAGTTGTGGCACACGTTGCCCATTTTTTAATTGGGTTGTTTATTTGTTTTGATGTTGAGTTGTATGAGCTGTTTATGTATGTTGGATATTAATCCCGTATTGGTTATATCCTTTTCACATATTTTCTCCCATTCAGTAGGTTGTCTTTTCACTTTGTGGATGGTTTCCTTTGCTGTGCAAAAGCTTTTAAATTTAATTAGGTCCCATTTGTTTATTTTTGCTTTTATTTCCTTTACTTAGTAGATGGATCCAAAATAAAAATATTGCTGCAGTTTATGTCATACAGTGTTCTACCTGTGTTTTCCTCTAGGACAGTGGTCCCCACCCAGCCTTTTTGGTACCAGGGACTGGTTTCATGGAAGACATTTTGTCCATTGGGGTGGGGGGGATGGTTCAGGCAGTAATGCAAGCGATGGGGAATGGCAGATGAAGCTTCACTCGCTCACCCGCCGCTCACCTCCTGCTGTGTGGCCCGGTTCCTAACAGGCCATGGACCAGTAGCAGGCCGCACACCAGGGGTTGGGGACCTCTGCTTTAGTAGTTTTATAGTATCTGGTCTTACATTTAGGTCTTTAACCCATTTTGAGTTTGTTTTTGTATGTGGTGTTAGAGAATGTTCTTATTTCATTCTTTTACATGTAGCTGTCCAGTTTTCCCAGCACCACTTATTGACGAGAATGTCTTTTCTTTATTGTATATTCTTGCCTCCTTTGTCATAGATTAATTGACCATAAGTGTGTGAGTTTATTTCTGGGCTCTCTATCCAGTTCCATTTATCTATGGGTCTGTTTTTGTGCCAGTACCATACTGTTTTGATTACTGTAGGCTTGTAGTATAGTCTGAAGTCAGCGTGATTCCTCCAGCTCTGACCTTCTTTTTCAAAATTGTTTTAGCTATTCGGTGTCTTTTGTGTTTCCATACAAATTTTAAAATTATTTATTCTAGTTCTGTGAAAAATGCCCTTGGTATTTTGATAGAGATTACATTGAATCTGTAGATTACCTTGGCTAGTATTGTCATTTTAACAGTATTGATTCTTCCAATCCAAGAACATGGTATATCTTTGCATCTGTGTTTTCTTCATTTTCTTTCATCAGTGTCTTATAGTTTTCAGAGTACAGGTCTTTTGCTTCCTTGGGTAGGTTTATTCCTAGGTATTTTATTCTTTTTGATGTGATGGTAATAAATGGGATTGTTTCCTTAATTTCTCTTTCTGATATTTCCTTGTTAGTGTATAGAAATGGAACAGATTTCTATATATTAAGTTTGTACCCTGCAACGTTACCAAATTCATTGATGAGCTCTAGTAGCTTTCTGGTGGCATCTTTAGGATTTTCTATGTATAGTATCGTGTCATCTGCAAACAGTGACAGTTTCACTCCTTCCTTTCCAATTTG
>NC_041229.1:15160050-15167923 GCF_002837175.3 Physeter macrocephalus | reverse complement strand
TTATAGTATCTGGTCTTACATTTAGGTCTTTAACCCATTTTGAGTTTGTTTTTGTATGTGGTGTTAGAGAATGTTCTTATTTCATTCTTTTACATGTAGCTGTCCAGTTTTCCCAGCACCACTTATTGACGAGAATGTCTTTTCTTTATTGTATATTCTTGCCTCCTTTGTCATAGATTAATTGACCATAAGTGTGTGAGTTTATTTCTGGGCTCTCTATCCAGTTCCATTTATCTATGGGTCTGTTTTTGTGCCAGTACCATACTGTTTTGATTACTGTAGGCTTGTAGTATAGTCTGAAGTCAGCGTGATTCCTCCAGCTCTGACCTTCTTTTTCAAAATTGTTTTAGCTATTCGGTGTCTTTTGTGTTTCCATACAAATTTTAAAATTATTTATTCTAGTTCTGTGAAAAATGCCCTTGGTATTTTGATAGAGATTACATTGAATCTGTAGATTACCTTGGCTAGTATTGTCATTTTAACAGTATTGATTCTTCCAATCCAAGAACATGGTATATCTTTGCATCTGTGTTTTCTTCATTTTCTTTCATCAGTGTCTTATAGTTTTCAGAGTACAGGTCTTTTGCTTCCTTGGGTAGGTTTATTCCTAGGTATTTTATTCTTTTTGATGTGATGGTAATAAATGGGATTGTTTCCTTAATTTCTCTTTCTGATATTTCCTTGTTAGTGTATAGAAATGGAACAGATTTCTATATATTAAGTTTGTACCCTGCAACGTTACCAAATTCATTGATGAGCTCTAGTAGCTTTCTGGTGGCATCTTTAGGATTTTCTATGTATAGTATCGTGTCATCTGCAAACAGTGACAGTTTCACTCCTTCCTTTCCAATTTGAATTTCTTTTATTTCCAAAAATTTAAATTTTGATGACGTCCAGTTTACCAGTTTTTTCTTTTGTGGTTCCTGCATTTTGTGTCCCGAGAAATCTTTGCCTAACCGAAAAAAGAAAAAATCAGTTTAGTTAGAAGAATGGCATTGTTTACATTTTTGTAAGCCTCTTTAATGGAACAAGCTTAATCCTCCTATCTACCTCTGCATATAATCTCCTGCAATATGTTGTTTTGGTTAAAATACAGGAAGAAAATCTAGTGATATGCAGGTATGCAGTTGGAAAAGCAAGGAGTATTTTAATAGACTTTTTAGATAACTGTGGATATTCTTCTTTGACAGTGCTCCAAAACTTGACAACTGATAGTTTCTTAAAGTTTCGTTGCATCGTGGAAACTGAAACCACATCAGTGATTTTGTACTGTTTTATTAAAATTCATTGTCTTAACTTGCACTTTGAGTGGATCTTTTAACTGTGTTGGCTAGGGAAGGAAAACCTTTTCCCTCTCTCCCAGTAGGTTCAATTTCTGAGGCCTGTGAATTAACCTGACAAAGGACAGAGTAAGGAGAAAAAGCCCAGCTTATGGATGCAACATGCATACAGTGAAAGAATTCAGCAATGAGTAGCTCAAAGGAATAGTTAGAATCTGGGGCTTATGGGAGAACAAATGACTTCTTAAAAGTGGGGGAGAAAGGACACTTTCTGGACTTCCGGAAAGATAAATGGGTTTTCAGGAGAACAAGCAGGAGTTTAAATTTGTGATAATATTTATATGTACAGGTATGAATAGTTTTTCCGTCTCCTTCAGGGCCATAAAATTCCACTGGAGAAGAGATTTAGGGTAGGTTTTATTCACATTCTTTCTTCTGGGAGTAGCTCTGCCCTGAAGAGGAGTTTATGACAGCCTTATTTCCCAGAAATTGCTGCTGTTAGCTAGAGAAAGCTCTGAGAAGGCCTTCTTTCCTGTGTCTGTTGAATCTCAAATGTTTTCATCTTTTTGTTGTTGTTGTTCCATTTTATTTTTTATTTTTTTGGCTGCGTTGGGTCTTTTTTGCTCTGTGCAGGCTTTCTCTAATTTTGGCGAACGGAGGCTACTCTTCGTTGCAGTGCACGGGCTTCTCATTGTGGTGGCTTCTCTTGTGGTGGAGCACAGGCTCTAGGTGTGCGGGCTTCAGTAGTTACAGCACATGGGCTCAGTAGTTGCGGCACACGAGCTTTAGGGCACAGGCTCAGTAGTTGTGGTGCACAGGCTTAGTTGCTCTGCGGCATGTGGGATCTTCCCAGACCAGGGATTGAATCTGTGTCCCCTGCATTGGCAGGCAGATTCTTAACCACTGCGCCACCCTGGAAGTCCACAAGTATTTTCATCTTAAAATAATCTTTATACCAATTCTGGGGTTCCAAGTGGGCCCCATTGTTGATTCGGTAAAACAATGCATTGATAATTTGGAAAATATTGGTTCAGAGTTATGCAGCTCTTCCAAGTGTTGATACATTTTATTATACAGTGTTTAAAGAATCACATTTGTTGGGACTTCCTTGATGGTCCAGTGGTTAAGACTCCCTGCTGTCAATGCACGGGACACAGGTTCGATCCCTGGTCGGTGAACTAAAGTCCCGCGTGCCGCATGGTGTGGCCCAAAAAAGAAAAAGAAAGAAAAAGAAGAATCACATTTGTTTATATCACTGTGGATCTCATCAGAATAGTCTTTACATAATGGGAAGCCTTCAAGCTCCCAGTGACCCGTGCAGACTTGCCAAAATTCTAATTTTTGCCTGAAAGCTCAAATGTTATTGTTGGCAACAAACACTGTCAGTTGTTTTCTTTGAAATAACAAGAGTAATTTGTTCATTTTCAAGAACGTGTCTGCTAAGCACTCAAATTCAAATAACCATAGTTTCTCAGTTGTTCTTTTAAGTAAAAATGATTTTACATGAAAAAAGAGGCTAGTTCAAGTCACAACTCAAACAGTCTCACATGTGCTTTTCCTCAAGACAGCCATTGTATTTTGGCATGTAGCATTTCATAAACAGAATATTAAACAGTTATGTATTTAGGGTTGAAATTTAATAGGATTATTACTTTTGATGGCTTCATCAAGGGCATCCTGAAGTAAAAGTGCCCCCCACTCCCAACTGCAAGTGTGTGGCAGTAAAGAATACAATGACTAGTAGTATAATTTTGATGCCACTGCCTTCATTTGTGTATGGTGCCAATATTTGTATCCACCATAATTTTCGTACAAGTAGGAGCAGTGTAAGTATCAACCCAGTTGTTCTCAGATAAGCCATGAGATTCAAAAGAGTTATTCATCTTGGATTAGGTCAGCATCACTTGTGTTTGTTGCCAGGAATTCATACACGACATCATCTTGAGTGATTAGTTGGTGCCAATGCTAGATGAATGTAAACAAAATAGCAAGACTAGTCTTGTCTGTGGATTCGTCTGTTTGTAAAGTAAAATTACAATTCTGCAGATGAGTTATTAACCAAGTGTTCAGATTTGCAGAAAAATCTTTAATTCGGTGAATTAATATATCATTAAAAAAGGGGCACTGCCATGATTTATTTTACTGACTTCATTCAGCAGGCATATAGCAATGTCACCTGTACCAAGTCGTGCTTCTCCAGTTAAGGAAGTACAGTAACTTACCCTAAGATGCTTCAGTGGCTTTTTCATTTCTAGCTTGAAAGGTATTAACAATTTTTATGAATTGTAAAGAATTCATCATATCTGCATTTAAAATATTCAACTACTTTTTCTTTAAATTCTGAATGATTGATCTCAAAATGTCACTATAACTTAACTGGCATAATATAATTAGAAAATGTTGTGTTGCCTAAGATACAGTAAGATAAATTATTAACATCTATAAAGTCAAGAGAAAGATGACTCTTGTCACACTTTGGTTTCTTATTTACAATTTTGCCTAGTTTTTTTGGAGTAGATTCTTCCTTTCCATGAGTCAGATAACTCTAGGCCAGCTGCATCTTTTTTAGTATCTTTAAATGTATGTATTGCAGCTGTGGGTTGAAAAAGTAAGTCTTCTAATCTCCCTGTTTGGAGTCAATGATTCATTCTTAAATATAAATGAAAAATTACAAATAAATTTTCTTTTATTTTAGAAAAAATTAAATTCTAAAATAATACATTTTAGATATAATTTAAAAATTGAGAAGAGTTTTCCAAAAATTTTTGAAGTATTATTGTAAAACAAAATAACAAAAAGTACTTGTTTCTACCTGATGTGTGAACTTTGAAATTTTACAGTGATGATTTATTGGATAGTAATGAGATTATAGTAAGCATAACTAAAGATAGCTGTAAGAGCACAAACAGAATACTGAGAAGGAAAATACCTTAAATTATACCCTAAACCTACTACCTAAAAAAATGCTAGAAAACGTTAGAATACACAAGCATATATTCCACTAGCCATCAGAGTGATTATCTCATTACACTTTGTGTAGTCTCAGGGAAACTCCACTGTAGACTCATGAAAGAATGAGACTGAAAAAGGCAAATGAATTTAGTGTTATTATGAAACTAATTTTGCTTCATAGACCAGGCCCTCAAAGGGTTTTGTGGACCATGGACTGTGTTTTGCAAACTGCTGTTCTAGATTATTTCTTCCATACCTAGGTCTTCTACTACTGTCTCTGTGCTAGTGACACTCATCTGTATCCCAGCCCAGACTACGCATATATTCCTTGCCTGCTGAACTATCTGGACTATTTCCTCTGCTTGGTGCTCTGTTTCTCTTTGGCATTTGCATATGCTGTTTGATCTGCCCAGAATTTCCTGTTCCTTTTGTTCACTTGGAAAGTTACTGAATTGTGAGCTGCTTGGAGGCAGGAAGTAGGCATCTTTATATCCCCAGCTTTTAGCAGAAATGTGTAGCACATTGTAGGCTGCTTAGTAGATGTTGAGTTAAATTGAATCAAGGAAGAACTCTAGCCTCATAAAAACTTTGCAGTGCATCTCAAGGGTAAGGTTTTTTCTCTTTTTGTCTGATCTCATTCGTTCTATTGGGTTGGCCAGAAAGTTCCTTTGGTTTTTAAATAAAAATAAAAGACACATTTTTCATTTTCACCAAGAACTTTATTGAACAACATATTCACCGTTTTGGTCCACTACCTTCTGCCATTTTTCAGGCAACTTCATAATTCCATCTTCTCAAAACTTTTTATCTTTTTGAGCAAAGAACTAACTGGTCCAGGTACCTTTTAGTCTTCCAGGGAATTGAAATTTTTTCCATTAAGAGAATTTTGTAAAGACTGAAATAAATGGAAATCCGAAGGTGCAATGTCTGGTGAATATGGTACATGAATCAGAACTTCCCAGCCAAGCTGTAACGGTTTTTGCCTGGTCATCAAAGAAACAAGCGGTCTTACGTTATCCTTATGGAAGATTATGTGTTCTCTGTTGACTAATTCTGGACGCTTTTCTTCGAGTGCTGCTTTCAGTAGCTCCTTTCCAGAAGGAGCTCAAAATAGAGGACCCTTCCAATCCCACCATATACCCATCACCTCCTTTGGATTAAGACTGGTCTTTGGTGTGGTTGGTGGTGGTTCATTTCACTTGCCCCATGATCTCTTCCATTCCACGTTATTGTACAGCATCCACTCTTCATCGCCTGTCACAATTTGTTTTAAAAATGGAACGTTTTTGTTACGTTTAAGTAGAGAATCACATGTGGAAATATGGTCAAGAAGGTTCTTTCTGCTTAACTTACGTGGAACCCAAATACCAAAGTGATTAACATAACCAATGATGTGGTACAAAAATCATTTGGTGCGAATGATTTTCAGCACTTGATTTGGATATTTTGAGTATGTCGGCTCTCTCCCGAGTGGTATAACATTGATTGTTCTCAATTAATGTCTTGATTTGATTGCTCTCCGCTTCACCTGGTCTACCCAACTGTGGAGCATCGTCCAGCGGGAAATCTCCAGCATGAAACTTTGCAAACCGCTTTTGACACGTTTGATCAGTCACAGCACCTTCTCCATACACTGCACAAATCTTTTTTTGGGTTTCAGTTGTGTTTTTACCTTTCTTGAAATAATAAAGCATAATATGCTGAAAATGTTGCTTTTTTTCGTCCATCTTCAATATTAAAATGGCTACACAAAAATTCACCAATTTTGATACTTTTTTTTTTAAACGCATGCTGATACGACAGCTGTCACAATACAGCCTAACAAAATTATTTCGAATGAAGTTAAAGACAACTAAGCGCTACTGGACCCATCTTACGGAAAAAACCAAGTGAACTTTTTGGCCCACCCAATATATTGGTTTGTATTAGCTTCAGTGCAGAGAAAAGAATTTTATAACCTACCTCAAATTCAGGACGGCCAACTCCTATCTATATTAATGCATCCACCAGTATTTGTTTTGTCTCCTTTTGCCTTGTTTAGAGTATAATATATTCTGAAAGGAAGGTATTTCGGCTGAGGACTCAACATCTTAATTTTTAATTCTGTCTCTGACTGTTGAGAATATTTCACAAGACACTTATCATCTGCTTCTCTGCATTAAAATCACCTGATTTTAATGGCTACCACCACTTGTGGTGGAAAAAAATGTATTCACATATTTTAGTTTCTCTAACATCCAAATGATAACTAACATTTATTAAGTTCTTACTATATGCCAGAGACTGTCCTATATGTTCTACATGTATTAACTCATTTAATCTGCATAGTGGCTCTGTATGAGAGGTAGATTATTTTATTATCCTCATTTTTCTTTAGGGAAATGAGGCAAAGGTTAAGTAACTTGCCAATGGTTGCATAGATAGTAGATAGTAATAGGGTCTGGGTTTGAACTGTGAGCTTAGTTTGGCTCCAGAAGCTGTGCTTTTAACTGTTGTGAGAAGCTTCCTCTCAAATCTAATTACTTTTATCATTAACCTATGTTAGTACACATGCACAGATAGATGCTCATTATAATACTTATAATTGTGAAATTGAAAATAAGAGAATACCTAAATCAGTAATGGGATATATGTACAATGGATAGTTATTTAAAAATCACAGTTTTGAAGAATACTTGATGATATGGAAGAATACATTAGGATGAAAAAGTAAGATAAAAACCACAGTTTTTGTTTGAAAAGTGTATATAATGGATTTATATGTTACATATACATATATAAATATACAAATATTTATTTTAAAAGACTGAAAAGAAGTATAATAATGATTTTTTTGTGGGTAGAGCAATTGTAATTGTAGAGCAATTTGTTGGATGCTTCCCATGGGCTAGGCACCATATTAAATTCTTCATGTGTGTTTTCTCAGTGAACTCTCCCATCAGTCGCATGATGTAGGTCCTACTCGTTTCTCAGATGAAGAAACTGAGGCCTAGAAAGATTAAGTAACTTGTCAAGGGTCACACAACCAGTAGGTAGAAGAGTTGGGACCTCTGTATTAGGCTCTTTCTGTTTTTTGTTTTTTTTTTTTAATTGAAGTATTGTTGGCTTACAATGTTGTGTAAGTTTCTGGTCTACAGCAAAGTGATTCAGTTGTGTGTGTGTGTGTGTGTGTGTGTGTGTGTGTGTGTGTGTATGTATGTGTGTTCTTTTTCAGATTCTTTTCCATTATATATTATTACAAGATATTGAATATAGTTCCCTGTGCTATACAGTAGGACCTTGTTTATCTATTTTATATAAAGTAGTGTGTATCTGTTAATCCCAAGCTCCTAATTTATCCCTCCCTCCCCCTTTCCCCTTTGGTAACCATAAGTTTATTTTCTGTGTCTGTGAGTTTGTTTCTGTTTTGCAAATAAGTTTATTTGTATCTTTTTTTTCTTTTTTAGCTTCCACATATAAGTGATATCATACGATATTTGCCTTTCTCTGTCTGACTTACTGCACTTAGTGTGGTAATCTCTAGGTCCATCCATGTTGCTGCAAATGGCATTATTTCATTCTTTTTTATGACTGAGTAATATTCCAATGTGTGTGTGCGTGTGTGTGTGTGTGTGTGTGTGTGTGTGTGTGTGTGTGTGTGT
>NC_041229.1:15119305-15152160 GCF_002837175.3 Physeter macrocephalus | reverse complement strand
CAGATTCTTTTCCATTATATATTATTACAAGATATTGAATATAGTTCCCTGTGCTATACAGTAGGACCTTGTTTATCTATTTTATATAAAGTAGTGTGTATCTGTTAATCCCAAGCTCCTAATTTATCCCTCCCTCCCCCTTTCCCCTTTGGTAACCATAAGTTTATTTTCTGTGTCTGTGAGTTTGTTTCTGTTTTGCAAATAAGTTTATTTGTATCTTTTTTTTCTTTTTTAGCTTCCACATATAAGTGATATCATACGATATTTGCCTTTCTCTGTCTGACTTACTGCACTTAGTGTGGTAATCTCTAGGTCCATCCATGTTGCTGCAAATGGCATTATTTCATTCTTTTTTATGACTGAGTAATATTCCAATGTGTGTGTGCGTGTGTGTGTGTGTGTGTGTGTGTGTGTGTGTATACACCACATCTTCTTTATCCATTCATCTGTCAGTGGACATTTAGGTTGCTTCCATGTCTTGGCTATTGTAAATAGTGCTGCTATGAACATTGGGGTGCATGTTTTTTTGGTTTAAATTTATTTATTTATTTTTGGCTGCATTGGGTCTTCGTTGCCATGAGTGGGCTTTCCCTAGTTGCAGAGAGCGGGGGCTACTCTTTGTTGCAGTGCGCAGGCTTCTCATTGCGGTGACTTCTCTTGTTGCAGAGCGCGGGCTCTAGGCGCGCGGGCTTCAGTAGTTGTGGCACGTGGGCTCAGTAGTTGTGGCTCGCAGGCTCAGTAGTTGTGGCGCACAGGCCTAGTTGCTCTGCATCATGTGGGATCTTCCCGGACCAAGGCTTGAATCTGTGTCCCCTGCATTGGCAGGCGGACTCTTAACCACTGTGCCACCAGGGAAGCCCCTGCATGTATTTTTTTGAATTAGTAGACTCTTTCTATTTTGTATTTTCTAAACTTTTTATAATCTGTATTATTTACATGATGAAAAGCAAAATTAATTTTTTAAATTATGCAAACATATTGGGACAAGTCAGACTTGTACAGTCTGGTAGGATTTATTCATTGGAACCATTGATTAAATGGTTGATTAAACTAGCTAAGCAAAATAACAGAAGCATGGGACTTGAAAGAAATTAGACCAAGCATTTAAAGAGTTAAAACATACTCAGTGGTTTCTATTATATCAAGGATTTTGGGGGCATCTACTATGGGCAACTGATTTTTTTTTTTTCTAGCATGGGTTGCAGCTAGTACCCCTTAGTGAAGTGAAATCTGTTACATATCTTACAGGCTAGTGAACGTATGGTAAGGCTGACCATTTTTATGACTGTTTAAGAATTCCTTAACCATTTTTGTTGTGGTTGCTAGTAGTTCCTTTTGTCTTCTTGGATCCCAAGGAGGTAGATGTTGCCAAATGCCCAAAGGAAAAGATTTTTCTGTGTGTGAATTTGTGGGATGTCCCCCGTGGACGTGGCAATATTTTTCTAATATAATTGTAATCCCTAGTTGATAAATGAATTTAATGAAAGTTAGAGGTGTTCGATGAACACTGATAGTCTTTAAGAACAGCATCATTCACAGAAAGCAGCAGCCATGTTTTCCTCCAATCATCCCATCATCACAGAGTGTCTAGTAGGCTAAATGGACCGCTGATTGACCCCACAACGTATATCACATATTCTTATGATAAGAGGATTCTGACTCCTCATATATTTTTTCACTTGAGGAATATGTGCTGTATTAGGAAAGTACATCTACGTATAAACCTTTGTCTAAAGAACTGTTAGAGAAAGGAAAAAAAAAAAAGAACTATTAGAGAATTCTTCCTCTGGCAGGAAGTTTATTTGGAGAGGACAACACATGGAGATTAAGGAAGAATATGCCCTCCTAGTTGTACCTATTACATGAGTTGACCTTGTCAGCAGAGGGCTAGACTGATGTTAGTGAATCAATAAATGAATGTGTGTGTAAGAGACACACAGACATACACACCTGTACTTTATGAAATAGCTAGCCAGGGATGTGTGGAGAATTGGGCAATGAAAAAAGGGACCTGAAACACTTACGTTGTTAAGTGGATTGTTTCCTTTCATATTATGTTTAAGGTTACTAAAAAAACCAGAAGATGAATAAAATTATTTCTCTCACCATAGAAAAGTGGGAACATTTTTCTTAAGACAGAATCCTTCCCAATCTTTTCTTCTTATTTTCACCTTTTAAAAATTCAGTGAAAATAATGTACATATTTCCATACCATTCTGTCCACTGATCTGGGTAATCCTGTTGCTTTTAGCTGTGTAACTTATTACATCACAGTCAAGTGTAATACAGGGAAATTCTTCTGCCGGTTCTGTTCCTTTGTTGGCATCTTCGGTCCTGAGTAGAATGATCAACCGCCCCACATCCTGGGAAATCCCTCATTCGTGGGCAAACTGGGACAGTTGGTCACCCTGAATCCTAAGGGTGTATATTACACTCTAGGGATGGGGCTGGGGAGCTAGTGTAAGAATGAAGGAAACTGATGGAAAGGAAAAGTCCTGAGGTATGAAGACAACATTTTTTCCTTTTGAAGAATGTTTACTATAGCTAAGGAAATGTGAAAATCAGTAAGCCAGTATCTGTGTGGTTAGTAGTGAATTAGTGATTGCTGCCTTAGCAATAAGTATTTGGGGTTTAATCCTGCATTATGCAGTACCCATACCAAAAGACAAGGAGTCAGAGGAATGCCATTTTGATTTGAGCATTCCTGGATCATAGAAGAACATTCTGCCTTCAGTGGGCTTTGGTTCTAAGTACACACTTTGTTCCGGGTAACTTTATTTTAGCAAATGGAGATGTGAACATTTTTACTTTCAAATATAGGGTGTTTATGCAATTTCAGACCACTTTAAACATATTTTGTATATATCTATAGTTAATAATTGGAGTAACACTTCCTCTAACATACTAGGTAGACCAGTTTCAGGTTTTACTTTTGCCTTGGTGTTCCTTAGCAAGCTTGTCTTTCCCTCCTAAGTCTTATTCTTGGTTTCTTACCTTACAGAGAAGTGTGGGAAATGGAACTGGATAGACTCAAGAATCAAGATGGTGAAATAAATCGGAACATTATGGAAGAGACAGAACGGGCCTGGAAGGCAGAGGTGAGAAGAGCCGCTATGTTGAAGCTATGTTGAAGGTCTTGACTTAGGGCTTCCAGATGGTGTGTACTTTCGGTATAGCATCAATACTGTACACTACGCTATTTAAGTATTATACCGTAGAGCCACTAAGCATTGTTTTAACTATCTAAGGGTAGCTTTGTGTATGTAAAATTAATAAAGTGTGTGTGTGTGTTTGTGTGTATGTGTGTGTATGGTTTCCTTAGATCTTATCACTAGAGAGTCGGAAAGAGTTGTTGGTATTGAAACTAGAAGAAGCAGAAAAAGAGGCAGAACTGCACCTTACTTACCTCAAGTAAGTACCTTCCATTTCTAGGGTTTTAATGGCCCTGCAGTTTTGTGTTTTGGAGGGATTTCTTTTTAGGTTTTGAAACCCTGGGCAAGCGAGTCTGGCACTTATTCTGTCTTCACGGGAAGTCATCTCTGTGCGATAGTAATTTGTTCAGTGATTTCTCTTCCCATACTCTAAACTTCCTCACTCTCTGACTCTTCCCTTTCTACAGTTTTATAGTTTTGTACTTTTTATTGTATTATTTCCAATTGGATAAACAGTATCTCCTATGCTGTCAAGCATAACAAATGTCGTTGGAGATTTGTTTCTTATACAGTCATTTCTCCTCTTTCTGCTGTGAAATTTGGAGGACCCCCGTGGCATTTTCAGCCAGATGAGAGCCCTCTCTGTGGTTGGTCCGCTTTCTCCAATACTTGTTTTGCAAGATGCTGGAGTTAAAGTGAGGCAAACGGCTTAGAACCTTGGCCTTCTCCTGCACCTGCTCTGACCTCTTCTCTCCAGGCCCATTAGCCAGCTACTGTTCTGCTATCTCAGAGAGCTAGGAATTGGGTTTTCTTTAATTCTGTAAATTACTGTTGGTTTCTTGAAAGGTCAACTCCCCCAACACTAGAGACAGTTCGTTCCAAACAGGAGTGGGAGACAAGACTGAATGGAGTTCGGATAATGAAAAAGAATGTTCGGGTAAGTGTAATGATGCGTGATCATTGAGTCAGAGTTAATCCGTGCTTAAACACTTCTGGCGACAGGGAAGGACCTTTTGCATTGCCCTTAGGGCCTGTCCTACCACTCCTCTTGCTTTCCTGATACAGGATGTTGCTCTCTTTTTAGGCAGGCTCATTCTGCTTAGCAGTAAAGGATAATTCTTGCTTTTCTCTCTTTTCTAGGACCAATTTAATAGTCATATCCAGCTAGTGAGGAATGGAGCCAAGCTGAGCAGCCTTCCTCAGATCCCTACTCCCACTTTGCCTCCACCCCCATCAGAGGTAAGAGCGCTGGCTTTGGGGAGTCTACCTTTGTGTGTTGGTGGCAGAGCCTAGAGTCTTTCACTTGTTCTTTTTATGAAGGTATCGGGACCATCCTTATTTGGTACAAGAAAGAGTTGCTCACTGATTTCTGCTCCAGTTTCCTAAACTTTCGTTTTCTTTCTCTCCCACTTGTCTTCCACCTCTTCCCCTCTGCAGACAGACTTCATGCTTCAGGTGTTTCAACCCAGTCCCTCTCTGGCTCCTCGGATGCCCTTCTCCATTGGGCAGGTCACAATGCCCATGGTTATGCCCAGTGCAGATCCCCGTTCCTTGTCTTTCCCGATCCTGAACCCCGCCCTTTCCCAGCCCAACCAGCCTTCCCCACCCCTTCCTGGCTCGCATGGGAGAAATAGCCCTGGCTTGGGTTCCCTTGTTGGCCCCCATGGTCCACACGTGCCCCCTGCCGCCTCCATCCCACCTCCCCCAGGCTTGGGTGGTGTTAAGGCTTCTACTGAAACTCCCCGGCCCCAACCAGTAGACAAACTGGAGAAGATTCTGGAGAAGCTGCTGACTCGGTTTCCACAATGCAATAAGTAAGTATCTTTAAGGATTAATTTTAAAAGTGTTTTTCAGAGAAATGTTGATGGCTTAAAATAGGAGAGGTTTCATAGATATTCCTCATGAGTGTAGTATAGAATCTCTCCCCCTCAACATTTTTCTTCCTTAGGGCCCAGATGACCAACATTCTTCAGCAGATCAAGACAGCACGTACCACCATGGCAGGTCTGACCATGGAGGAGCTGATCCAGCTGGTAGCTGCGCGACTGGCAGAGCACGAGCGGGTGGCAGCAAGTACTCAGGTAAGAAAAGCTACTTGGCGGAGAACTCAGGCCTGCTGAGATGTTGGGGAAGAGGTAGATTTCAGAAATATTTGGGGTGGGAAGAAGCATTGCAGCCAGCGGTATCTGGCCTGCTTCCTTCCTTTGCTGCGCTGGGAAATGAATGACTTCTCTTTGTTAAATGCCCTGTTTCTCAGATGTTCCTCCCTCACTGTGACAACGTTTCTGCCCACAGCCCCTTGGTCGGATCCGGGCCCTGTTCCCTGCTCCGTTGGCCCAAATCAGTACCCCAATGTTCTTGCCTTCTGCCCAAGTTTCATATCCTGGGAGGTCTTCACATGTAAGACTCTATTCTTTGAAAACTGGGATGTGGAGAAGCTGGGGGTGAGGAGGGAGTGGGTTTATAGGTGGAGCGCAGGAAGAAGCCATCATCTCCTCAGCTGGGTTGTCGACAGCCCCAGCTGGGAAAATGCACGTACTCTGTATTGGAACTTTTCTTTCTTTTGGTGTAAAATCTTTTTGCTACATGGAAAGAGTAGATGGAATCATGGGCATATAAGGCAAGGAGGCCCAGAGGTTCCTTACTCTTTTGACTGTCCCTCCTCTGCTGTGCAGGCTCCAGCCACCTGTAAACTGTGTCTAATGTGCCAGAAACTTGTCCAGCCCAGTGAGCTGCACCCAATGGCATGCACCCATGTGCTGCACAAGGAGGTGGGTGCTGCATGCCTTCCTCTTCTTTCCACTCTTTCTTTTTGACAGCTGAGATAATTTCATTTTCTTGGACATTTTACAGTGTTGATGCTCATCATTAATATCTAAACATAAGGTTTTCAGTAAATCGTGGCTTAAATATCAGCAGAATTCAGAATACTGGCAGCTGGGCTCTCCCACCTTCCTTCTACCCCATTCTCTGTAGGGGACTGGGCTGGATAAACAGTTCATACTAGGACACTGATAGCCACTGTCTTGGAAAATTGACAGTAAGATATACAGATCTAACCATTGTTTCAGATGTACCATTGCCAAGAGACTTTGCTTAGATGAGAGGAATGGAATAGGGAACCTGAATATGAGATTAGTAACTCCATTAATAAAATAGTTGGAAGGCTGACCTATTAGAGATTAGCTTCACAAACTGACAGGTTATTCCTGTCTTTTATGATGGTACCAGACAGAGTTAAATCTCTTAGCACCAGGGATGATTTTTTTTTTTTTACTCTTTTGTTTTGTTCATTTTGGTTTTCTAAGAGGTAGAAACTGAATTTATATCTAAATTCTTGGTAAGGGAACATCCTGAATAAGATTTGAGGGCGATGGGTATTAGGAGATGGAAGCTCATCTCAGGCTCAATGGGTGGTAAGAAGCAGCAAACCTATAGACAGTCAGCAGAAGCAGCTTCACACTATTATTAGCTGATTTTTAATGTTCCCTGTAAAACAAGATCAGGTTCACCTGCTCTGAAGACTCTTCTGGCGGTAAAAGCCAGTGAAGCACCCCTTCCAGTCCCTCAGTGAGCTTTTCTGACTTAGACCTGTTGAACCTTCACAGTGCTCTCTCCCCTCCTTCCCTCCATCTTTCCACATCAACCTGAGGTGTGTCTTTCTTTCTTTCCAGTGTATCAAATTCTGGGCCCAGACCAACACAAATGACACTTGTCCCTTTTGTCCAACTCTTAAATGACGGACCTGACTGAGGAGGAAGAAGAGGAGAAACTGATGTGAACAGGAAGCGCGGGTTCAAGATTTCTAAAACTCTATATTTATACAGTGACATATACTCATGCCATGTACATTTTTATTATATAGGAAATGTGTGTATAGAAAGTCTGTATTCAGATGTTCGTAAATGAAAGTATGTATATTATGCAGAAATGGTCTGTCCCCCTCACCTTGCAGTTCCTCTGGGGGAAGCAGATTGTAGGTA
This sequence comes from Physeter macrocephalus, assembly GCF_002837175.3. Lineage (NCBI taxonomy): Eukaryota > Metazoa > Chordata > Mammalia > Artiodactyla > Physeteridae > Physeter > Physeter macrocephalus. The sequence goes on along the minus strand of NC_041229.1, from coordinate 15,145,025 downwards.
AGATGGTATTTAATTTGGCCTTGAAGTTATGATATTCCTGCCTAGGGCTGTTTTCAGATACAATATAAAAACCATCTAGGAAGCTGCTCTTGCTCTAAGGCCACGCTGCTCTGATTTGGCTCAGCCTCTAGTCCATTTTCTTAAGGCTCGTGTGTGCCGATTTGAACCCTGGTGCTCACCTGCTGTCCAGCCAGATGCCTTGCTTATTGAAAGCCTCCGGAAGCCTCACTGCTATTCTAGCCCCTCTACTCCAAATGGAGAAAATGAGACTGATTGAGGAAAAAATATATAACCCTGATAGTTTGATTTTTCGTTGAACATTTTACTGTGTTAACACTCATTATTTGTACATAGACATTAGGTTTACAGAATAGTCTGTTTACATCGGCAAAATTCACAGTCCAAGAATAACAACATTGACCAGGTCCCATTTCCCCCATGCCTCCCACAAACTTCTCTCCACCCTACTTCCTGGATAGTCATCTCTTTAGAAACTATCATAGCCCACAGGTCTCTCCTGGGCCAAGCCATCCCTTTCCACCACTGACTTGGCTTCTGATCAAGCTTTCACAGACCAACCTTGTGAAGTCCTCACCGCTTCCCCTTCACTTCTGGTCTTCTAGTCTAGCTATCCCCTCTCCCCTTGAAGGTTAAGGCAGTTGGTTCACAACCAAGTTGTTTGGTGACCTTGGGTGAGTTCCAGGCAGGCACTGGGGTGAGGAGATGTCTGTGCAAAATTCCTTTCAGGATGATCTTGGGATATGGGTTTGAACTTTTGAAGCAAGAAAGCTATGGGGGACATGCTTCCTGTCCTGGGAAAAATGGAGACCAAAATGCTATGAAGAAGGGAGGTTAGATTTCAAGTTTATAAGTCATTTGTTCTGTGGATAGCTGTCTGGAGCTAGGTCATTTTTGCACCTCTGCTTCTTGAGCACTTCCAGTTTCTACGTTTATACCTGGGAAAGCTGTGTTTCTGTTAGAGCTTTGAATCCTTTCCTATCGCCTTATCTTTACTCCTAATGGAAATGGCTTCAGCTCCCTTCTCTTTTGGAATTAAACAAGTAAAAACTAAGCAGTAATAAAAAAAATTAGCTCCAGGAAAGGATATTATTATATTACCAACAGGTGAATTTTTCCCATTCTGAGACCTGGAAATGCTTACTCGCACTAGTAGTACATATGAGGGTAGCAAAGATTTTTCCTTTCAGAGCCAAATAATTCCTCTCTGTTTATGTTACTCTTCCTTGTCTTTCATCCTTGCCTATCAGCTCATGAACATACTCTTTCTCTTCTCTGGTCTTACTTGTCCCGGTTTATTGACTGGCAACAGTGTAAGGAAATGGGTTTCCTGGGATCTCCTTGGCATCTTGTAGGGTGATGGAAATGGCCTGAGTACTCCCCACTGGAGAGGTCAGATGACCCACTTTCTTTGGTTAATGAAATGTCAGTGACTCCAGTTTGGTAGCCATCATGAACAGGGAATGTGGCAAAATGGAAGACCAGTTCCTTTGTTCTTTTCATTTGGTGGGGGGGATTCATTTTTTATCTTGTAATCTTAAGATTTTATCTCCCCTCAACTTTGCAGCAGCCTTTGGGCCACTTGCAGTATTTTTCAGTATCCAATGAAAATATAGAAATTAGGAATGGGTCTAAAAAATAACCTGTTTCTTTTCCACAAATCTTTGACACCAAAGGGATAAAGAGAAAAAAGGAGGGGATGGGGGGCTTAACTGCTTCCTAGTGAAAGCCCCTGGAAACCAGCCGCAGCAGGAAGACAGTGTGATGGAGGGTGTGCATGGGGGCCGGGACTCATCGTCGCTCTTTGCTCTTTCTTATTCAGGATCAGTCCGAAAGCAAAAGTTAAGTTTTGGCCACCCTTGTTCTCCCTTTTCCCTCTGTCCACTGGCCTGCACTGGTACAAGCTGTGCAGGCCCCCGGGGAAGGCCCCTGATGCAGGGAGTGGAGATGGGACAGTCATTTTTCTGGCATAGAATTTAAAAATAGAAATATAGAATACATATTTTTACAAGGAAGAAGCTGTTGTCTAGATTTTTTTTTTTTTTTACACTTTAGAGTTCATGGTTTCAGGGTAGAAAGGAAGAAACTGTTAAAAAAAAGTAAGTACAAGTTTTCTCTTTCAAAGAAAAAAAATAGGACAATGAGACTTACTAAGGACGGGATTGAGTTTTATACCCTGGAAAGAGCTGGGGAAAAGCCAGTTTTCCCCAACATGGGTCGAAATGATAAAGTGGAATGTGGCATTTTCATTTCACGGTAGCAATTCTGGAAGTTTATTTACACAGTAAGTTCCAAGCTGGAAGTGGACAGTCTCCAGTCTTCCTGTCAGTCTCTGTGGTTATGGGGTGTTCCCCATCAGCCAAAGCAGCACCAAGTACAGTGGGAATGAAGAGGACTCATAAAAAACTGCGACTCAGTATTCTTGTTTTATTGGTTTATGGCTTGTGGGCAGCTGTCTGAGGCCAGGATCTCCAGAGGCCCTCTTTGTATTTCCCTTTCCCTCATCAGGTAATTCTACACTGTGCGGGTCCCATACCTGGAAGCAGTGTGTTGACCAGAGAGGAATAGGATCCAGTGGAATAGTAAGAAAATTCAGCTCTTCCCATTAACACTGGTATCATAGTCGACTGGCTTAGAACTGATAGGGAGGAAATGAACTTGGTCCCCACTGTCTAGCCCAAGAACCAGCCTGGGTACCCAAGTACTAGTAGAAGCGGGGAATAAAGAGCAGGATAGGGTCAAAGGATGGCCTCCATCAGGGGGCTCTCGTGGTGAAGGGAATTAGGAAGCCCGGAGGCTGCCATCCTTTTTCCACGCAGCCTTGATACTGAATGCGATGCTGGTGGAGCCAGAAAGCCCTGTGTTCCTGACATTCTTGGTATAATACTAGTGCCACTGCGGGATGCCTTAGCCAAATAAATGAGGGAGACCTTAGAGACAGGGAGAAGGCAATGAAACTGCTCTGTATTATGTCAAGGTCTTACTACCACTTACAGCTGAACAGGAAGAAATCCAGGCAGGGGGTATAGGGCATCAACTCTATACCTGTTGAATGAATCTTCAGGAGTCTGCTTTCAAGGATTAGATAGGAGAGGTCTCCTATCTATTCTTAGCACCTCAGCTACAAAGCTCTGGAGGAGTAGAACTGCGGGAGGGGGTGAACAGGTAGCCAGGAAGACGAAGTGCAGCCCTGTTATATTTGCTCTATTCCGGCTGCTTTCCCGTAGGGCACCTGGGGCTTCCAGGGTTGGGGATGTTTCAGTGCTACCTGTCACGTGTAGAGTAGAAGGTTCAGGTAGGGACAAGGAATTAATAAGGTAGAAATTCATTTGTTAGATGGAACCTTTTAGTGGGCACTTTTCCTTTAAGAGAGTTAAAAAGAGCTTTTTGGCCAGAGAAGCCCTCCTTCCCATCGCACTTTTGGTCAGGCTGCAACCACAGAAAAGAAGACATTGGGAAGCAACACCCATCTTAGAAGATGGGATTCTATCTTGGAGATGCCGTCTAAAACTGGGACTGGCGAGCGGTCGTGTTCTGGCCTTGCCTCGCTTTGATCCCAGCTTCCCTGTCGTTGCACTCCCTCTCCTTCTCCTTGTCCAGCCACCCCCGTTTGTCCAAATTATTTGTACAAATTATTTGTAAATTATTTTTTAATTCAAGAGGCAGTCTTTGCACCAATGTTATAGGCTTGTCTATACAGTCCCTATCTCTAAAGCAAACAGCAAATGGTGCGTCCATTCCCGCTGACTATGGCCAGCAGGGAAACAAGATTGGCCCTTTCTCTGCTAGGATACTGCAGAGACACACACTGGGGTCACCTTACTTCTGGAACTAAGAAAAGAAGAATACTTTGGGTTGGAGAATCTAAAGGGATGGTGGACAAAGGTTCAGGGCTGAAGTTTCAAGCAGCAGAATTTCCCAACTCAAGTTTGAGGTGACCAAGAGTATTCCCGCCATCAGAGCACTTCTTTCTTCCCTCTCCTGGTTCCTACAGGTGCAGTCCCTGCAACCCACCTTGCCAGCTTTTCCTTTTCTGTCAAGGCAGAGACATTTGTGGGTGAGTCAGGGTCTTGAGGTGCTCTGGCCAGAGGTGCCATCTGTGTCTCCTCCTTGTGACCAGAGCGAACCACCAGATGTGGTCCAGGGGGATCTCTCTCTTCTGCCCGTGGGCCTCCTCACTTCAGCAGGGAGATGTCATCAGCAAAGTCATCATGCTGATGGCGCAGGCAGCGGAGGCAGCGCCACTGACACACCATGAGGCAGAGGGGCAGCATGAAGAGGGCGCAGATGGCAGCCATGACATAGGCTATGGTCATGAGGGTCGATTCATCTGTCTGTGGGATGTTGTAGCCACAGTCTTCCATGTCCAGGGTGACAAAAGGACCTTCTACCGCTGCTGTCCTGAACTCATCGTGCACTGGAGAAAGGGCAGATATGAGTCACAGAGCAGTTTGGATTACACACCCAAAAGAACTTCCCGGGACAGGCCTTGAAACCAGCCCTTGAGGAGGCCGTAGAATCTCCCTCCTGGGAGATATTTAGGAGCAGGACAGAATGCCGTTGCTAGGTGGAGGCATGGCTCTCCTCCCAGGTCATTGGGGACAACAACCCTTTCCTGTCGACCTGTCCAATAGGAATACCTAAAAGTCAGTCATTCTAAGTTGACCAAAAAGCCAGCCCTACATATACCTAGTAAACTCACCTGCTTCTGCTGAAATTCAGTTGCAAGACCCTGCCAGTAGCATTCAACCTCGGCATACGGCAGCTGACAGGGTCACTATAGGCCCAGCCTGCCACCCTTGGATCTAGAGCTTCCCAAGGTGCCGAGGCAGCTCTTGCTGTTCTGAGTCTCCAACAGAGGTTGCCAGTCCAGGCAGGGGTCAGCATGCCAGGCGATACAAAAAAAGCACAAGCACCAACACTAGCTTTTACACAATTCGTGGACTCTGGCTTGAGGCAACTGTTACTCCCTCCCAGACTGACAGGGGCCCGGGTACCCTCACCGCTGGACAGGGAGAACGTGGATAGACTAACCCCACACCCTCGTCCCTGGCGCTCTCACCATGGCACGCACTGACAGCAAAGCCAATTCGTTTCCGGGCCCGATCAAAGACAACGTAGAAGCCCTCCATGATAACAGCTCCCATGACAGTGCCCGTGGATGACTGTGAGATGGCGAACTTGTAACAGTCGTCTTGGGACGTGGCCACATCTTCCACTGGCCGCAGGTATTGCTAAGGATAAGCAATCAAAGAGTGAGTATTTCTTCCTCCATCCTTCACCCCATCTCTGCCTTCTTGGTATCGATGCCCTTAGGCTGCCTTTCCCTTTGCCAGCCCTGAGCTCCGAGAGGCTGGTTTTTCCCAGAGCCCTTTACCGCTGGATCCTCATCTATTTTGTCTTCCAAGTTCTAAGAAGCCATGCCTGCTCGCTCTTTCTCAATATATCCTTTGTTCTTGTCCTGGGATCCCACTGATTCAGGCCAGGGACATACCTGTGGAAGGATGGTGATTCGGAAGGACTGATTGGTGACCTCACCCATTAGGTAGAGTGAGATGACCGGGAAAATGTTCCACGGGGTGGTGCCTGCTTGCCAGCACACCAGCTGCTCCCCGAGCCAGAAACCGTCTGGGAACTTCTCCGTCTGTGTTGATGAGAAAAGGATGAAGATGAGGAAACGGCCTCTGTCACCATCTCGCCTCTCCCATTTTCAGTTAACACTTACTGGGCCCTTTACTTGCTTTTCCATGAAATGTCCAAACTGGGGGAAGGTCACCTGAAACCCAAGGATTAGAGGAAGAGAGCAAGAGAGTAAGGCCAAAACTTTGGGCTGGCTGATTGTGTGCTGAGCAAGCTGAGGCCCATAGCAGAGAACCGTTTTTTAAGAGACCTAAGTAGAGGGATCTAAGGGTAGACATCTTGGCTCTTGTGGAGGAACGTGCCTCTCACAGACTTCCTGTGACACTCTGTCATCTCTTGTACCCCTGTCCTTAGTCCCACTGACCGAGGAGGCTGCCTTGATGGATTTGACAGCAGCTTCAAACACTTTCTTGGGCAAACGAAGGTTGGTGGTGCCACTGTCAACGATGCTCTTGTCATAGTTGTACTAAGAGGGAGAAGAGAGGGTTAGAACATCATAAGCCTTTTTGATGCCAGGCTTTGGCCAGAATTGGAGGGGTGAGGCTGACTGCTTGGGGTCCTTCCTGGGTTGGCGTCCTGGCTTTGCCACTTCTTCGGTGGATCTCCTTGGGCAAGTTACTTAACATCTGTGCCTCAGTTTCCTCATCTGTAAAATGAGGATAACAATAGTACCTACCTCAAAGAGTTATTTTAAGCATTAAATAAATTAATATATTTGAAGTGCTTAGAATTGTGCCCTGCACATAGGAAGCATTCAATAAATGTTAACTCTTGTTATCTTGGGTGGGTAGACATTCTCTAAATCTTGAAAATAAAAATACCTTGTATAATGCTTTTAACTTTTCATAATACAGTTGTATCTGTTCTAATTTAACATACATGAAGAATCTAGGTAAAGAACACCCAAATAGTTTAACTGCCATTTATTGGGTCTTGCTGTGTGTCGAGCACTGGGATAAACACTTTATTCACTTTCTCTGTTTCCACCACAGCCTTTGGAAAAGCTGTTTTTACTTCTGTTTTGCAGGTGAGGAAACTGAAACACAAAATAGTAACTTGCCTGAGGACACATAGCTAGAGCAGAGCTAGAAACCCAGATCTTTCTTACTCCAAAGCCAGACTCTTCCACTACGTCATGTCACACTGCCTCGCGGACGACTTGCCCAAGGTCATAAAGCAAGGCAGTGACTGGAGTCCAGATGTGCTTTTTTTTCCATACCAGACCATATGCCACGGAGCCTCTGGGAAAGTGCTAAGCCAGTCCCTAGCCCCAAACCTCAGGTCCCGCCATGTGACCGTTAAGCTCCTTGCTGTCCATGCTCAGCCCCCAACCCTCCTGCAGGTCCTGCACCTCAGCCTCATCCTCCTAGCCTCATAACTCGGGGTCTGGCCTCACACGATGTTGCCTCCCCCTTGCCTCTCCCTGCTTCCCCCAGGTGTTATTACCTCCTTGCAGTCCATTTTCAGATCCTGTCCATTGATCTCTACCCGCACAATGATCACCTCGTAATACCATTCCCGCCGGATGGGTGTGTACCAGAGGCTGCCCATGTACAGCGAGTGGTCGATACCCCCGATGATCTAGGGAGAAAAAGAGCCAGTACCCGTGTGCCAACACAGAAAGACAACAAGTCACCCAGAGGGCAAGCAATAGGATCAGTCACTTCTGGGGTGGCAAGGCACTCTACACACCTTTCTCATCTTCCTGCTTCTAATCAAACCACGCCCTAAAACGATTGATACTTTCTTAAATGTGTTAAGGATGTGTTCAGGGGAAAAGGCTTTCCAGGATTTTTAATTGTTTCAGAGTCAACACAGCCCTTGGTATAAAGTTATTTAAAACCTAAACTGGCGTAATAAATGTTGAATGAATGATAATTTGTTTCTATTGTAAGTTTTACTTTCTCTGCTTGTTGGAGATAGAGAACCATTCACCAGTTGTCCTAAAATGAATTAATAAATAGACTTTTCAACTCCTTACATCTCTGCCTTCTGATCATCGGACTGAATAGTCTTGATTTGAGAGGCCTTATTTTCATTTCCTTTGAAATTTTCCTAATCATCTGTCATCCTTTCCAAGTTTACCATAGGAGCCTCAAGGCCCTTCTGGAGTAATGCAAGGAAGAAAAGGGTAGAAAAAGAAAAATGGAGGTGGGGAACATAAAGAGGTTTCTCTTGATTCTCAGCAGTGGAGCCCAAGGCTGTGGTGTCGCCTCCGAGGGTAGGGAGGCAGCAGGTACTCATGTCTCCGCGCAGTGCCAGGACCTCCCCTCTCCTAGAGCCTACTCACCATGCTCCCTCCAACTGAGGCCAGCACTTCCGACTGGTTGAGGGGGAAGCCAGCACCGCAGAGCTGCAGGGAGAAGAGATTGGGCACGTGGGTCTGCTTTACCAACGAGTCAAAGAATGGCTCCAGGGAGTCGTCAGGCTGTGACAGAGAGAGACAAGGAGTGAATCCTCGCACAGAGGGCCCTAATGGAAAGAGGAATGGGAGGGCAAAAGCAAAACTTGGGGTATGTTCCTTGGGAAAGACCATCCTGAGGTACTGAGATTTGGTGGAGAGAGGGACAGCAAGACACACTGGCAATGCAAACAGGAAAGATCTGTAGGATCGTTGATCCCCATCTGCTTAACCTGTTTCAGAGTTACGGGGGCCTCTCTTATTCTTAAAGATCTTAGCGTCAGTAGAAAAGATAGCCTGTTTCTCTACCTGTCACCATAGTTCTGCCCTCTGCAGGGAGGAAATTCAGACTGCCACCCTATCCCCCTGTAAAGTAATTCTTTAAACTGATTTGTTTCCCTCCCTTATTCAGTTCCCTCCCCTTCTCTCCCGCAACTCCGTCCCTGTGTAGCATGCGGTGTGCAACGTTCAGGCAGAGTGTCTAGGGCTAGGCCTTGTTCCTCTCACCCTGGCGATCTCAGCGTAGGCCAGCCCCAGGATGCCCTCCCAGTTGGAGCCATTGATGAAGAACTTGTCTGATTCAGTGATGGCAGCGATGTTGGCACGCACGGTGACGTTGGGGCCATGGGGGATGCTCACCAGGTCGGTGCCCAGCTCCCCCTCCCACTTGCCCTGGGTGTAGGGCACATACACGCCCTTCCGGAGGTCCCGGTATGTACTGGACCTGTGCAAAGCAGGCAGAGATCTGTTGGGTGCATAACCACAGCTGGTACAGGGAGCCAGCATCTAACCTACTCCCAGATGCCTAATCTCATCTCGGTCATCTACATAAGACAAGATGCTGTCAGGCTGCTCAACAGAACATCTGTAGATCCTTCACCGGGAACAGGTAAGTGGCCTTGCAGACAGACGTGGGGAGCTGTCTCTGGGGCTCGCTCTCCTGTGTCCATAGCTCGTATTCCTAGATCTGGAGCTCAGGCCCTGGAAGAACAAGGCTAGGCTTTGTGTATTGTGACTGCTGCTGCGGAAGGGACAGCTAGCTGGCATCTCCCACCCCCCGCCCCCTGACCTTATCACGCTCTTAAAGAAAAGGAGCCATTGACCCTTTTGCTGCCTTGGGACCCAGTGGTACCATCTGAGTGGCAGAGAAAGTACCAAGCGGGTGAGTGTGGAACCTCTTCAGCAAATTCTTCCAAGGAAGGAGTTTGCACGAGCACCTCAGCAGGGCGAGCAGGCAAGACACACCACTCGGGTGAAACATGCTCATCACCATGTGTCACCCCCACCTGTGTGGAATCGCGCCTCTGACCAGGGCTGGTGTGTGTGATGGGGGCGGTGATGGGACACAGACAAGGAGCTGGAATGAATTCCCTTTCATGGACCCTGGCCATGCCCCCTTCCCTGACTGCTTTCTTTAGATAGGGAAGTTAAAGGGCAAGGGACCTAAGAAGGCACCTTTGGCATTTGCCTAGAAGTCCAAGAATGGGGTGTCAGTCTCGACTCACGTGTTTTCACACACAGATACGCCTCAGACATTTGATGGCCTCTCGCCACTTCCTGCTTTTCTGTTAAAGGGGCTCCCAGATCATCCCTCACTGCCTCTGTTACCTTAAAACCCCACTTCCACCCTCCCTCCCACCTGTTAGCTAAGTCCAGCTGCTGGAACTCCCGGGAGGCAGGGAAGCATTTAGCTTTCAGTCCCTGATATCAGGCCAGGCAGGGGGGCCGTAGAAGGCTCCTCCTTCCCTTCCTTGAACCGTGCAAAGCCACTGAGAGTAGCCCCCAGGCGAGGACACAGAGAAGGGAGCTGTCACTGCAGCCTGCTCAGCCGAGACTTAGGTGGAGGTGTCAGAAAACCAGAGCCACTGAGGGGTGTGGGTTGGAGTCCCCGGGCCTCCCATTTCAGACAGAGAGAAGGAGACCTCGAGACTGCACTGGGAGCTTTGGGGCTGCTCTCCTTCCTGCTTTCCCTCCCCCAGGAAGCTCGGGACTGAAGCACTTCCTGGCTGCCCCTCCACTTACCCTTCCCATAGTTTACCTCCTCAACCCTCCAGCCCCTCCACTCTTCTCTTCTGGTCACTGTTGCCTTCTTTTCCCTCCCTTCTCCCCAGCAGGAAGAAAGGCTCTGTGGAGCTGGTCCTTCTCCCTGCAGCCCTCCCCCGAGCCTCCTTTGCCCTGGATCCTTGGGAAGAGCCTTCCCTCTTGCTCTCCCCGCACTCACAGCTGCCTCTGGTAGTAGCGGTGCAGGAAAGGGTGGGGGGCGGCCCCCACTGCGAAGTTACTGCTGCCTGTGTCCACCAGGATGTTGAGCTGTCAGAGAAAAGGGAGAGAAGGATGTTAGGACAGGAGGCCTGGACTCACTCCCTTCATTGTCCTGTACCCTCCCCATCCCCCGGCTACATGGTTTTCCTTTGTAGTGTCCAGGGTGAAGCTTCCAGATGCAGGACTGGACAGGCTGGCCCTGCTAGTACCACGACCACAGACAGAACGTGGGGTCCTGTGACGCCCTCAGCATGGCCTCAGAAACCTTGTGTCTGCTTTTGTCTTCTCTGCCGAATTGGAACATTTTCTATGTCATCAGAGCCATATAACTGGTGTGTGTGTGTGTGTGTGTGTGTGTGTGTGTGTGTGTGTGTGTGTGTGTGTGTGTGTGTGTGTGTGTTCCTATTTCTCTCTACCTGCAGATGCCTTTCTTCACTCTGTACTGGCCCAGTCTGTCTGCAGAGCTTGCCCCTTCCCTCCTCTCTGGTTCTCCTGGGAAGCACATCACCGGCAGGCAGCCTGGCTCATCCCCCTCCAGCTCAGAGACAAGCTATTCTAGGAGCTGGCACTGACCAGGGGTGCTGTGGGAACCACAGTGGCATGTTGAGGCCCACGTGTTTCTGACCCTGGCTGCCAGAATGTGGCTCCCCATGAAGGGCCCCCCTTCTGTCTCAGAGGTGACACAGACCTACGAGTCCCAATGTCAGAAATCGTGGGACTGTAGCCAGGAGCCCTGTATGAGGTCCTGGTGAAAAGCCATCTCCTCGGGGCCCTGGTTTTGGCTCATTGAAGATGGACAGGTGTTGTCTTGCTGTTCCTTCTGTGCAGCTCCTTGTACGTCTCTTCTACCTTGTCCTCCTTCCTCCTGAGATGGCCTGAACCCTCCTCAGCCAGTCAGCCATGTTTTGATGCCTCTTATATCCTCAAAGGCAAAAAGGGAAGGCCCCTGTCCTCAAAAACACAGTAATCTATAAAGTGAATCCTCTCTCTCTTTTTTTTAAAAATAAATTTATTTATTTTATTTATTTATTTTTGGCTGTGTTGGGTCTTCGTTGCTATGCGCGGGCTTTCTCTAGCTGCGGAGAGTGGAGGCTACTCTTCATTGCGGTGTGCAGGCTTCTCACTGCGGTGGCTTTTTTTATTGTGGAGCACAGGCTCTAGGTGCAGGGGCTTCAGTAGTTGTGGCTCACAGGCTCTTAAGAGCGCAGGCTCAGCAGTTGTGGCACTCGGGCTTAGTTGCTCCGCGGCATGTGGGATCTTCCCGGACCAGGGCTCGAACCCGTGTCCCCTGCATTGGCAGGCGGATCCTTAACCACTGCGCCACCAGGGAAGTCCAAGTGAATCCTCTCTTGCCCACTTGTGTGTCCTTCACCTCAGCTTCTCCCCTGACCTCAGTCAGGGCCCTCCATTTCTGCATCACCTCTCCTCAGTGCAGTGAAGTCAGCTGACCTTGACCTTGCTGCAGGCTCTGACCTTGTCACATAGGGCAGGTCACTGTGTTTCGTCCCCTCTGCCGGATCCTCCGGCTCCTTCCTGCTCTCAGTGGTCCCTGGTAGGTCTGCTGGCCGCACCTCCCCCAGCGGCTACTCAGGCTTCCTGGCCTCCCCCTGGCCACTGTCCCCTAGCTCTCTGACCCTGCCTCCTCCCTCCTTCCCAGCCCCCACTCCTGGCCTGGCTCCCGTTTCCCTCCCCTCCCTCTCCCCAGTGTCCCTCTCCCCGGTCTCTAAGCAGCCACAGGCCCCAGATGCCGTGCTTTCAGAGAATCAATAGAGCTAGAGGCACAGCAGTTCAGATTTCAATCAGCCAGGTTAATGATTAAAAAGGCTTCTTCACCCACCCACTCCCCAGAACCCGCTCTCCCACCTGCCAGGACTCTGGTCTCCGCGCCACGGCTGGCCTCAGGCTTACAGGCGCCCCTGCTATCACTGGACCCCAAAGAAAGAGGGTCTCCTCCACAGTGCTGGCGCCGGTGGCTGTAGGGGGGACTGCCTGGAGTGTGTGTACCTGGCCGGCTCTAGGAGAATCCAACCACCTTTGACACTGGAATGGAGCTTTATCTGGGGGCTTGGCTCGGCTGGTCCAGGCCCCCCTCCTCCCCACTCCTCTCTGTCCTGTACGGGAGGAGCCCTCTCTGCGGGCCACTCCCTCCCCAGCCCAGGGGCCCATCATTCCTGGTGCCCTTCCAGTTCCAGCCTTTTGCCTCACCTGAGGAAGTTCTCCCCACTCCGCCCCCAAGGGGGTCAAGCCCGGGGAGGAATGACCCCTCCCCTCCCGTTGCCCTCTCTTTAAACCCCCAGCCCCAATACCAGGAATTCAGGCCACGACTGCTCTCTCTGCTGCCTCCTCTCCACCCTCCATGCACACAAAAAAGGGAAAGCAAAATAAACAGTTGCCACTTCCTCCTGAGCAAATGTCCTTCTGTCTATTTGCCCTTTGCACTGTGATCCTGCTTCCCAGAGAAGTGATTTTGGTCCTGTCCTTCCAACATTTCTATCATGAGCCCCCTGGGCAGCCTGAAGGAGCAGGGTTTGCGTGCACCCAACCTTAGCAGAGCCCTCCCCTCTAATTTCACCCAGCGGGGGGCCATCAGATGACCCCTCCCCCCCATCTCCCACAAGATCATTCCCACATGCCCCATCCATCCTGCCTTTCCACAATCCCTCCTCCTGCCTAAGGAGGATCCACCCCTCATGCCACGCCCCCCCACCCCCAAATCTGGATTCTTCCTGTTGGCATTTACAAATGCTTGTCTCTTCATTAAAAAAAAAAAAAAAAAATTCTTTAATCTCACATCCGCCTCCAGCTACCCTCTCTCTCCTCTCCCTTCACAACCAAAGTTCTCGGCCAAGCTGTCTTCATTTCTTCACCTCCTACTCATTCCTCAACCCATTCTCAAACTGAGTTTCGCCTCTATCCCTCCCTCCACTATAAAACAGCCCTTACTACAGTTACCAATGATTTCGTGTCACCAAATACAAAAGACAGTTTTCAAATCAATCCTCATCTTGCTTGACTTCCCTGGAGCATTCAACGCTGCCGACCCCTCCCTCCTTGAAATACTCTTCCCTGTCACCCTATCCCGTGCTTTCCTCCTACCTCTCTGATAGGACCTTCTGTCTACTTTGCAGGCTCACTTCTCAAGGCCTGGGCATTGGTCCTCTTCGCCTCCTGCTCTACTCTGTCCTTAGGCCATCTCATCCATGGCAGCGGCTACAATTACCACCTATGTCCTTATGCCTCCTGAGCTTTCAGCTCTAGCCCCTTCCTCCCCTTTGAATTGCCTCAAAGACACCTCGAATTCAGGATGTCCATGTCTGACCTTACCTGGTCCTGCCCATCTGTTTTTTCTTCACAGTTTCCTACATTAGTCACCATCCATCTGTTCCATAAGTCAGCAACTTCAGTGACATCCAAACACCTTCCTCTTCTTCACATCTCCATCCAAGGCATCAACGAGTCCTGCCCAATTAACCTTCTTAAAAGTCTCTGAGTGTATTCATTTCTTGCCACCTCCTTTGCCACTCCTGGCCGTGGCTCTAGCTCAGACCTGCCTTCCTCTCACCAGGCCCCCTGGTTTGATACAGGCAGCCCGGAGTCCTGGAACCATCTTACTTCTTCCCCGTCCCTTGGGGCCAGGCCAACTCAGAAGTCCCTGTAGAGCTTGCCTTTAGATGCCCAGAGGGCCGCAGCATGGAGTCAGGGCTAGGTCAGTGCCAATCACTTAACAAACAAATATGCCCCTGGGGGCCTCTGAGGGATGGCAGCTTCATGGGAAGTGCTAACAAGCCCCACAGGGAAAGGCACACTTGCCCATTCCATTCTGCAGGCAAGGCTCCCCTGGAGGAGTCTGCAGCAATAGATCTTGGGCAATGAGACAGATGTGGAGCTGCTGAGTTCAGGGTAAGCTCTTTGTTCCCAAATCCCACCTGTCTTGGCCCCAGCTCTCACTAGCAGATGGGAGTTGCTTAGATTCTTCTGGATGAAAAGAGCCTTCAGGAGTCATCTGTCCATTGGCCTGGAGATATGGGAGCTTGTTCCAGTTCTGAAAGATCTCTAGTTATCAAGATCCACAACCTTTCTTGGCAGACTATGCTAGGGTCTTACCACTTTCACGCACCTCTGGGAAAGGGCTTTTTTTTTTTTTTTTCCCTGCCGTGCGTCGCCGTGCGGCATGTGGGATCTTAGTTCCCCAACCAGGGATCGAACCTGTGCCCCTACATTGGAAGCTCGGAGCCTTAACCACTGGACCGCTGGGAAGTCCCTGGGAGGGGGCTTTAACTCTAATTCTTCCTGCTAAAGGAAAGTCTGTTTTCTTCTGTGTGGGCCTCAGAGTTTACCGGGGAAGAGCCCTTATATTCTCGTAGTATAAGCCTTTCAGCTGAAGCTGAGATGTAGGAGCCTTTCTTCCATTTCACAGAGGAGGAAACTGAGACCAAGGGTAAATAAGAACTTGACCCCCCTTACACATAAGCCACAAAGCTAGGACAAGAGCCCCTTGGCTCTGACCGAGCCCCAAGTCTGCTCTTTCATCTCCTTGACCTTCCTGTCTCTCTCATTCTCTCTCATTTGCAAAGAAAATACATGGTAGATTGTTACACTAATGAATCAGACGCCCTGTATCCATGCCCTGGTGCGATCCCCTCTGACACTGACGCTGGGCTTGGCCATGTGACTTGCTTTGACCAATGGGACATCAGCAAAGGAGGAAAGCAGAGGCTTGTTAAGTTCCTGTGCACTGGGGAGACTGGCCTCTTGGAATGCGGCCCTGAGCCTGTATGTGAGGAGGCTTAGTCTTGCCTCCTTGAGGATGAAAGACTTCGTGGAGAAAGAGGTCCAGCAGGCCCGGCTTAGTCCGGCCCCCAGCTGACCCACCAGCTGAATGCAGCCACACAAGGAACCCAGGTAAGATCTGTAGAATCACAGCCAGCCCACAGAATCCTGAGAGACAATGGCTCTCGTTTTAGTTTGTTAACACTGCATCAGATAACTGCTACAAAACTACCTGAATAAAATCCTGAGATCCTTGACTTTGGGGCACCTACCCACCCACCGGTCAACTCCAAATACCATCTCTTATCACTTTCCCCCTCTCTCACCGTCAGGTTTCTCAGTAGCACAATGATCTGTCACCTCTGCATATGCTGTTTCCTTTACTTGAAACGTTCTCTCCCTGTTTCATCTAACTTCTGTTCAATTTTCAAGTCGTGGTTTAAACATTCTTTCTCCCAAAGGTCTTGCCCTGATGCCCCAGCCCAGATTACGTTCCTCCTCTCGTACGTCCTCAAGAACACCTGTGCTTCTTTGCCTACCCTTTCATCCAACTTGAAATCATTTATCCAATGTCTGTCTGTCCTACACACTATGAGCTCCACAAGGGTAGGGAGCACATTTCTGTACTTATTATCGAATTCTTACCTAGCCCTGAGTAGGTGGTCCGTAACAATTTTTTTTAACTGTGATTGCCTCATTTGCTGCAGGTCTCTGTGACTCTACAGAGTCTTGCTATTAGTTCCCAGCCCCAGGGTCCTTGCAGGGGTGATTTTCAATCGCGTACTGTGTATGCTGATGATGGCAATGGACGCCCACTGTACCCACGAAATTGAGTAGCCGCCCAGGTTCTTAGAGCAGTCGGAGTGATTTCAGGACTCGCTGGTCCCGGAGTCCTCTGAGTTAGCTTCATCTGCTTCCCTAAGTGGACATTCCCAGACCTGAGCTTGCCCAAGGCTGAGAGATGGGGGCAAGGAAGGACATGAGGAACCTCAAGTCAGCAGCTGGTCATGGCTGAGAGCCAGCGCAGCACACAGCTCCTGCCTCGAACCGAGTCCGGCAACTGGGTCCCATCCAGGCTCTTCCCACCTTGACCAAATCAGCTGACCCAATGGAAATGGACTCCTTTCTCAGACATATCCTCTGCTTCCACTTCGCTCTCCAGGCTGAAGCTGGCAATCAATACCTGGGAGCAAGCAGGCTCCCTGGTGCCACTTACCCCATCTTGGGCTGTTTTTTTTAAAGGAATCCCAAGGTGGCTGGGCCATCCCAAACCTTACCTAGGGCAGCCTTCCCCCTTTAGACAGGATGCTCCATTTCCCCCAGGCTCAAACCCCCAGCTCCACTAATATCTATCGGTACTTCCTATTCAAATGAGCTAATGATGCGAATGGTCAAAAAACTTATATGTCTGTTCTTAAAGAAAAGATCTAAGACAATGGTTTTCAAACTCTTTTTTCAAGCAGCAGAACCCTTTTCCAATCTCATTCAGGATCCCAGTGTACCGAAGAGAAAAAGCAGAGATGCTCTGCTTTAGGGAGAGCTTTTATTTCTTTGTCTCCATCCCCTCCCTGTGGTGGTTCTCGAGGCGTCTCTTTAGCACCTTCAGCCTCCACAGAACCCATCTGGGAAATCCTGCTTGGAGGGTATCACAGCCACTGCTACGTGCTTTTCATTGTCAGACAGTAAGTCCTTCCTGTTGTCCAACCTAGTCCCATCCACAGGTTACAGGGGCTGTAATAGTCTCTGAGTCTGTCCTCAGGTGAGAATGAAGCTGATCTCTGGCATAAGCCCACTCTCCTCCAGGGCACCTGGTTGTGCTCAGCACGTAGGTCTGTTTGCTTGAGCCATTGGGAGATGCCAGGGGTCATGCCTTGTGCTATTTGGTGAAAACTCCACAGGCGCTGGAGTCGAACAATTGGCGGGTTCACCAAACCTGAGAGGCCAACCAAGGAGACATCCAGCCTATACATAGTAGGGTTACAGTGGCCAGCAGATAGGGTAGCCACTGGGCCCATCCTGCCAGGGGAAGCTCAGGGCAGCTCTAGGACCAGGAAAATGGTGTTTCCTTTCCAGAAATCCCCACTGCCCAGGCCCCCCAAGTGAGATGGCTCCCAGCAGACAGAGAATTTAGTTGGCAGGTAGGAGGGCTTCCCTGAGAGATGTTTCTCTTCCTGGATTTTCAACCAAAATTTCTGCTTAGCTCTTTACTGGAGATACCCAAGAAGGGCTCTTGACCATCTACCTTAGTGAGGGGGCACGGTCTTTCTCAATGCCTCTCCTACTCCCAGCTGAATTTTTTCTTTCCAGACCTGGGGAGGAGGAGCAGGAGATAGGTGTGAAAGGACAGCCCAAGAGTCCCAGCAGAGGCCTATGTGCAACTGAAGCCCAACCCCAGTCTGTAGGTTGCCTCCCAGTGCCTGAGGCCAAAACTGTCTTGACTGGGGCTGGGCTTCAGGGTCATCTAACTTGGAGGGTGTTTCTTTGAGTTCAAAGGTTTTCGCCCTTTTAAGTACCAGAACTCAATCAATCAATCAATCAAACAAACCTGGAATTCCACTGTATAAAAACAACAAAAACTGACCTATTCTGGGAGATATGGGGGCAGGTGGGACAGGGGAGGGCTTGATGAGGGGAAAGGTGGAAGGTACAGTCTTGCCTCTTACCTTTCTCCTAACCTCTCCCTCACCCTTGAGGTCCCTTTACAAAACCCCACAGATCTCAGTTTGAAAACCATTCTGCGGGGGGGGCGGTGTCAGGAAAACCACTTGGCGTCTTCATGGGTTTTGAGATCCTGAATCCTCATAGTTTTCTACTTCTCTGATCATTTTCTTTTGCTCCCTTGATCCCTAGTCGACATCCAATATTCTTTCCCTCATCGTTTTCCTCTTCTCTCTCCATTCTCTCAAACAAGTTCATTTGCTAACTTGGCTTCCACAAGCACCTCTCTACAGGTGACCCCTGAGTCTACCTGTCCAGTCCCAACTTGTCTCTTGGCTTCTAGATCCCCATTCTCAGCTGGTTGCTGGATACATCCACAAGAATTGTCCACTGGCATCTCAAACTCAACCAACATGTCCCAGACTGTGAAACGCGGGAAAGAACCAAGTATTTGGACTTGGAATCCGAAGACCAGGATTTGAACCCTAGCTCTGTTCTTCCCTAGCTGTGTAATTTTGGGCAAACCACTTAATCCCTCTGAGCCTCAGTTTCCTCCTCCCCAAAACAGACATGCTAATACCTTGCCCCTTTTAATTAAAGCAGAGTAATAAACATGGAATTTTGGTAAACTATATTGTGCTTTAAAAGCTTGCTCCTTTTGCTGTGTATCCTGTTGCAAACACAGTCAGAGAAGTTCAAAGGAGGGAGACTTCTCTTCCCTCTCACCCACCAGGGACAGGGAACACCTGGTTGACCTGACAGGTGAATGCTGGCTCTCTGAAGACTTCTCCTCTTTTATATCTTCTTTCAGGCCCATGTGTCCTCATTGAAATCCTTGTCTCGGACTCTAGAACATCCAAGTTATCCTGCACCCTGGAGTAGTTTTCCTAGAACCAAAATTCACTAGACCATTTCTCTGCTGCCCCCAGAATGAAACCCAACGCCCACTCAGGCTCACAGCCTCCCTATCACAGCTTCCAGCTTCTTAGCATAGTTCACGTCTCTCTTTACGAAGTTTTTTCTCCCCACTCTCCAAATAGCAAAGCTTTCTCATCTTTCTAGGCCATATTCAAGTGCTACCTTTTCTAGCAAGACTTTCCTAACACTCTGTCAGAAGTAGCTGCTTCTTTCTTTATACTTCCAAGACTCACTGTTCTTCTATTTGTACCAAATGCACTTGGTCTTGGGCGATATTTAGGCGTTTACATGTCTGTGTCTCACACCAAATCGTGAGCGCTCCAAGGGCTGAGACTATGACGTATTCTTCTCTTTTGTAAGTAGGTGCTCAACAAATATTTGTGAAACTGAAAATTGACCATCACCAGATTTCAATCCTAACAATTCAATTATTGGCCTGTGTTTGGATGGTGATGCTCATACCGTTATAATGAGATGACATCCTTTCATTTCAGCAAAGAGAATGAAAAGGCTTTCTCCAAGATCTCCAGTTCTGTACTTACAGTGGCCCATCAACAGTTCTATTTAAAGGTCTTACACTTTATTTATTCAATTGCTCAACACTTTTTAGGTGCCTGTTCTGAGCCTGGCGCTGTCATAGATATTAGCCAAAGAGAAATAAAACAAAGCAAAAATTCATTAATTAAAAAAGACATTGTCCTCAAGAGCTTGGTGTTTTATGAGGAAAACACACACAGAAACAGTGACACGTGCTGATAAGTGTAGTAAGGAAGACGTGAGTAGGTGTCAGGAGAATGGAAGCAGGATCTCTGATAAACTCTCTCTTCTTCTCAAATAGGTGCTATGGAAGAGTAGAGAGGTCAAGGCTGAGACACGGTCTCAGCTTACTGACCTGCCAATTATTTAATTTTTCAGTCCCCATTTCTTCTGCTAGAAGCTGCAAATGGTAAGACCTTTTTACATACTGCAGGAATTACTGTAAAGAACAAAATAGTCTATGTAGAATATATTTTAAACTTTTATAGGACTTCCCTGGTGGCACAGTGGTTACAAATCCACCTGCCAATGCAGGGGACACGGGTTCAAGCCCCGGTCCGGGAAGATCCCGCATGCCGTTGAGCAACTAAGCCCGTGCGCCACAACTACTGAGCCTGCACTCTGGAGCCCGCGAGCCACAACTACTGAGCCCGCGTGCCACAACTACTGAAGCCCGCGCGCCTACAGCCTGTGCTCTGCAACAAGGGAAGCCACCGCGATGAGAAGCCCGCGCACCACAACGAAGAGTAGCCCCTGCTCGCCGCAACTAGAGAAAAGCCTGCGTGCAGCAGCAAAGACCCAACTCAGCCAAAAATAAATGAATTAATTTAAAAAAACTTTTATAAACTGTAACCATAAATACAAGGATATATTTGTACACCCATAGTCCTAAACCGTCCCCTCCTGCCAACTTTCTCACAAATGGTCTTGTCATGTTCTAATTCATCCCAGATCGGAATCTTGAAATCACCTTTGACACCTTCCTCCTCACCCTTCACACCAATGTCACCGAGCCTTGCATCCCGGTCTTGCCTCCTTTTTCCACCTGATCACAGCCTCACTCTGTCCTTGTCATAGCGCTCCACACTTGGACTTTTGTGACAGAGCCTCCTGCTGCCTGCATCTCTCAGTTCCATTCTTCCTAAAATTCAGATGCCTCTTCCTAAAAGATTGCTTTCTCTGTCATTCCCCTGCACAAATAAATTCAATTTCCCCCTTATTTCTGCAGACCAAAGTCCAAACCTTATGGCTTGACATTTAAGGCTTTTGGCCACTTGGTTCTATCTTATTTACCCAAACCTGTAACATTAGCTGGCCTGGGTTTCTCACTGTCTCCTGAACGAACATGCATAAGCCCAAACACACATAACTCATTCTCTCACTCACTGTGTCCTCGCTTGGTCTCAGGGGATAGGGTGGGAAGGAGTGGACACACAAATGAAGTGCAATCATAGCTCGGGAGGACCTTTCTGCACTGGGAATGGTCTCGACCCTCCTATCCATCCTTCAAGACCATGCTCACAGCACATCTTCACGAGGCCTTGCCTGATTTTACCTCCTCCAGAACACCTATAGGGACTTCCCTGGTGGTCCAGTGGTTAGGACTCCGCACTTCTGCTGCAGGGGGCTCCGGTTCGACGCCTGTTTGGGGAACTAAGATGCTGCATGCCGTGCAGCCAAAAAAATAAATAAATAAAAATAAACTGAAGAAAAGAACCCCCCCCCCATCAAAGGAATATAGATGGAAAAAATTTAAAAAAAAAAAGAACACCTGTAGCACTCACTCATGGTACTGCTATAAATCAATGCTTTTCAAACTTGAGACACAGCCCCTGAGGTTCTGACCTAGTAGGTGTGGGGAGGGGCCAGAGAATTTACATTTCTAACTGCCTCTGATGACAAGGGTCTGGGGTCCTCACTTGGAGTACAACTGCTGCAGATTACTTTGTACAATCACTTATACTTTCACTTCCACACTAAGCTCTTGAGGTAGAAAATATATTTTCTGTCTCTTTGCGGATCAGTCCCCCAAAAACAGCAATGAATTGCCTGGCATATAGAAAGTGCTCCCCAAGTTTCACTGTTGCTCGTTTACAGTACTGTGCCTTTCACGTTCTCATTTGGTGCTTATAACAACCCCACTGGGTCGGGAGAAATGACATCCTTCTCGCAGACTGCGGGGGGCAGAATCAAGTCAGCACAGAGCACAGACTGGCTGGCGTTGGCTCGGGTGTGGAGCCGTAAGCCAACTCATAGGGTTGCTCTAACTGTGGTCTCCCTGCCACCGGCTCCTTGGACTGGTGCTGAACTTGAAGCCCACTTTTCCGTCCTCCTAGGAAGGAGTGGGAAGGAACTGACATTCATTGGGCAATTACTCTCTGCCAGTTTCTGGGCTGGGGGATGTACATATAATCTCAGGGGGCCAGGGAAGTACAGTAATGGGATCCCCCATTTACAAGTTTTACGTGTAAAACATGGAGGCTCAGAACACCCAAGTTTTTACGCTTCCTTGCAGAGCACAGCAGAGGCAGGAGTGGCCAGACAAGTTAGCAGAAAGTGATTTCACATTTACTGGAGGTCAAGTGTGTGTCCAGGTGCATCGTTCTAGGTGCTTTCACCTACCTAGTCTCCGTTAATCCTCACAATCACCTTCCAAAGGAGATCTCATTTCACCCATTTTTAAAGACACGGCAACAGCCTCAGAGAGGTTATATAATTTTCCCAAGGCCACACAGCTGGGAAAAGGGAACGCTGTGGGTTGTGGAGCTGGAATTCCTGGTCTCTCTGACCCCAAAGCCCTTGTTGCTCCCATAGCCCCGTCCTGTGTCCATGTCACGGGGTCTATGCACAATCTGCATGGTGCATCAGTAGCAGAAACGGGACTAGGAACCAGGTCCACACAGCCTCCTTCTCCCTGACAACAGCTGGCATCCTGTCGGCTCAGGCTGCTAGAGGCCTGGATTCAGGCCCTGTCCTTACACTGATTCAAGACTGTTTATAGTACCTAGGCAAGAGGAGGGGTAAGTGGGGAAGACCAGAGCCTTGGATCAGCTGGGAGGTGGGAGGTAGGCCTGGGTGGCGCGGACCTCGGAAGGCTTGCTTCCATCAGGTAAGTGGGGAGCGGACGCTTGTTTTCCCCTGGATCCGGCGTGAGAGCTGTTCAGAAGTCCAGGACGTGTGGTGGTTCCCTCCACCCTTAGACGACACACTCCCACCTTCACAGACCCTCCCAAGGACAAGCCTCCCAGACACAGATCAGGGGGAGGGGGGTGGCTCAGAGATGTGCGGGCTCAGATTCAAGGTGACACTCACCAGCACACACAGAGCCATCCTGCCACCCGTGCCCTGGCTCACCCACAGAGGCGGCCAACGCTCGCAGAGGGCAGCCACGGCACCCCGCGGAGGGCTGCTCATGGCACACTCCTACCCGGCCAGAGGTACAGAGGGTGAAACCTCCAACCAGCCACCTTGAGTGTACCTTGGAGGATTGTCAGGAAGGATGGGGGGAGCTGGCAGGCAGTGTTTTCTCCGTCGCTGCCATCCCCCACCCCTGAGCACCTATCAGCTCATGGAGGGAGTCTCATGCTTAGAAGGGGGCTCTGGCTCCTTTGCTCTATGCAGTTTATGATCTGTCCTTTCCCCAGACTCAGTTCAGTTCCCTCTGGCCAGTACTTGGGAGGCATCAGGTGGGGGAGGGGCTGGAGAGCAGGATGCAAAGCTGGGGAGGAAGTAGGGGCAGGGGAAGGCAAGAGTCAGCCCGGGGCTTCTGGATTAGAGTGGAGGTCACAAGGAACTCGGAAACCTTGCTTCGCTGTCCTGTGGCAGCTCAGACACGGGGAGAAGAGGGCCGGTCCAACTCATGCCAGGATTCCTTGGTCCTCAAGATGCTGGGAACCAATGGTCAGAACCCCAGATGCCAAGATTGGGTGACCAAGATCCAGAGCAGTGGGGCTGGGAGACTCAAGCTTGGTCTGGGCTGACACCTGTTCACAGCACCCCTGTGATTTGGACTCTTCCCCAGGTCAGGCTCTCCCCACTGACAAGTTTCTCTTGCCCCAAATCCTTCCTGAGCCGTGTGTGTGTGTGTGTGTGTGTGTGTGTGTGTGTGTGTGTGTGTGTGTGTGTGTGTGTGTGTGTAAGAGGGAAGGGAAGTGGAAAGGGGGGGCTTCGGGGCTGACTGCTGCCAGTATGATCCGGGAGAGGGTCCCTCCAGCCCGCACCGTGCAGCCCATTTTAGCAGGAGCCGGCATGCTGCAACCCCAGCTCGTGCAGGAGCGGGGGTAGGGCTGGCCCGGCAAGCTTACCGTCTGTGGGGGGCTACCCACGGTCATCTCCACGTAGTAGCCCTGACCGGACTTGCCCCTCAGGTTGTCCACCATCTCCACAAAGCTGCCCCTCCGGCTGGGCTCCTCGTCAGTCTCCCGGGGCAGCCGCAGCCCCAGGGGGGCGCCCCCCAGCCCGCTTCGCAGGGGCAGCCGGATTCCAGGCTGGGAGCCGTGGGCAGGCAGCACCCCGGAGCCCATCCACAGCAGGAGCCAGGGCAGCGCTTGGGCCATGGTGGGCCCTGGCCTTGGGGCGCTCTGGGCTCACGCCAGCCCGCGACCGTCCCTGTGGCCTGACCCCAACTCTGGGTGCTGGAGGTGGCTTCTCAGGAGAGTGAGCGGTGAGGCATCAGGGCTCCAGCGCCTGCAGGCCCCTCGGCCAGCCCTTGGTCCAGGCTGTGGGGAGCGGGTAGGAGAGATCCACAGAGAGACAGGAGGGGAGGAGACGGATCCGGAGCCTGGCTACATCTGGCCAGCGGTCCAACCTCAACAGAGGTCCGGGAGAGGCCGGCTCGGGCCCCCCGGGGGGCTGGGCGGGGCGGGCATGGCAGGTCGGAGGCTGCTTTCCTGGTCCTCCCGGCGGGGCGGCAGCAGGGGAAGGGTCAGGGGCTCCGGGCTCCTACGGCTGCGTTTGCTGCTCAGGCCACCATAATCCCGCTCCCAGATCCCAGGCAGCCTGGGGAGACGGAAAGACTTGTGGCAGCGGCTGTCAAAGCCAAAGGGTTTTCGCTTTTCCCTGGGATCGCTGGGAAGTGTAGTCTTCCCATGGCAGGCAGCCCGGCTTCCGGGGTTGGTGAGGGGTCTGGGATGCCCTCTGCCGAGATGGAGTCCACCCTGCAGGACCCTGGCAGGATGGGAAGGGCCATCGGGATGGAGTGGTGGCAGACCTCTCTTGTTCCGTCAGCCTTTCACTGGGCATTTCTGGAGCACCCACTGTATGCCAGGCACGCTGCCAGGCCCTGGGGCTACAGAGAGAAATAAAATGCATATGCACCGCACAAAATGATGGGGAATTAAGGAGCAGAGATTTGGGGGACGTCTGGGGGGTCTGGGAAGACTCAGCGGGAGGAGGTGGTATTTAATTTGAACCTTAAAGAATGGGTGGGGGCTTCCCTGGTGGCGCAGTGGTTGAGAGTCCGCCTGCCGATGCAGGGGACGCGGGTTCGTGCCCCGGCCCGGGAAGATCCCACATGCCGCAGAGCGGCTGGGCCCGTGAGCCACGGCCGCTGAGCCTGCGTGTCCGGAGCCTGTGCCCCGCAACGGGAGAGGCCCCAACAGTGACAGGCCCGCGTACCGCAAAAATTAAAAAAAAAAAAAAAAAAAGAATGGGTGGAATTTCTAAGAGCAGAGATTTGCGAAGCAAGAGTAAGGGGGATAGGAGGGTATTCTACGCAGCCAAAGGAATAAGCAAGGGCAAAGGGGAAAGTGCAGGGGGCAGTCCGCCTTCACTGGAGCCTGCAATCTGCAGGCAGGTGAGAGCCAGTTGGGGCTTCTCTCAGCTGAATCCGTTTGTGCCTTTGGTGCGCTACCTGCCCTGACCTCCACCCCAGATTCTGTGAATCTTCAAGCTCATCCAGATTTCTGTGCTGTCAGTGAGCTGAGGGTAAATGGCTCTTGTCAGCTTTAAAGTGTTATCACTCCAAGAAGTATCTTTATGTTAATAGGTAAGAGCTTAAAACGAAAAGCTTTAGAGCTAAAATAACTTGAAGGAGAAAAGCCATATGATTATATCAACATACTATTTATCAAATGTGGAAAGCTGTTGTTAAAATTCAGCAGTCCTTCTGATAAAAACCAAGGGGAGGGACTTCCCTGGTGGCGCAGTGGTTAAGATTCTGCCTGCCAATGCAGGGGACAGGGGTTCGAGCCCTGGTCCGGGAAGATCCCACATGCCGCGGAGCAACTAAGCCCGCGAACCACAGCTACTGAGCCCATGTGCCACAACTACTGAGGCCTGCATGCCTAGAGCCCGTGCTCCACAACAAGAGAAGCCACCGCGGGCTTCCCTGGTGGCGCAGTGGTTGAGAGTCCGCCTGCCGATGCAAGGGACACGGGTTCGTGCCCCAGTCCGGGAAGATCCCACATGCCGCGGAGCGGCTGGGCCCGTGAGCTATGGCCGCTGGGCCTGCGCGTCCGGAGCCTGTGCTCCGCAACGGGAGAGGCCACAGCAGTGAGAGGCCCGCGTACCGGAAAA
>NC_041229.1:15116853-15119192 GCF_002837175.3 Physeter macrocephalus | reverse complement strand
GCTGGGCCTGCGCGTCCGGAGCCTGTGCTCCGCAACGGGAGAGGCCACAGCAGTGAGAGGCCCCGCGTACCGGAAAAAAAAAAAAAAAAGATAAGCCACCGCAATGAGAAGCCCGCGCACCGCAACGAAGAGTAGCCCCCGCTCGCCGCAACTAGAGAAAGCCCTGCGCGCGCAGCAAGAAGACCCAACGCAGCCAAAAATAAAACAAAAACAAAAACAAAAAACCCCACGAAAAACCAAGGGGAAACTTCCTAAACAAGATAACAGAAAATCATAGAGAACATAATAGTTACAGGCTAAAGTTATTACCATTAAAGTCAGGCTTAGGAAAGAGAAGGTCATTATCACTACTCTTATCCCACATAGTTTAGATCAGTCTAGCTAACTCAATAAGATGAGAAAATGGAACAAATATTAGAAAGCAAAGGATTATTATTTGCAGATTATATAATATGGATAGAAATATCCTAACCAATACGGTGATTAGACACAGGTTAAACAATAAAAATCAATAGATCAATATATGTATGGGAATTTTGTATATGATAAAGATGGCATTCATATTAGAGGGAAATAGATACATTTATTCAGTACCTGTTGTTGGGACAACTGGCTACCTTTTGGGAGGAAAGAAAACTAAATCCCTAACTCATCTACAAATAAACTCCAGATAGGTCAAAGAGCTTAACATTAAAAATAAAACTACAGAAAAAAATAGAATATTTAAAAAATCTTATATTGAAGAAGTTCTAACAAAACTCAGAAGATATTTTTTAAAAATTGGACAGGCTTGACTAAAATTTTTAAAACTTCTGTAGAATCAGGCTTCCAGTATTCCAATTCTGGTTCTGCCACTTAGTAACTGGGATACCTCATGCTAGTTACTTATCCTTTCTGTGTCTCAATTTTCTCATTTGAGAAAAGGGGATAACAATAGTACATACTTTGTAATGTAGGAATTAAATGAGATACTCCGTGTAAGGCATTTAGAATGGTGTCTAGCACATTGTAAATGCTCAATAAAGGTTAACTATTAGTGTTATTACCACTACAACTTCTGAGAAAAATGACATTTACAAAGTTAAAAGATAAGTCACAGACTAGGAGACATTTGTCACACAATAAAGAGACAAAGGGTAAATGTCTATAATATACAAAGAGCTTTTACAAGTCAATAACCACCACCACCCCACCCCCCGACCCCACCCCCACCACCAACAACCTGGGGAAAAATGAACAAAGAATGTGAACAGGTATTTGATAGAAATTCAAATGGCCACTAAATATATGAAAAAAGTTCAACTTCATTAATAGCAAAAGAGGGACTTCCTGGGTGGTCCAGTGGCTAAGACTCTGCACTCCCAATTCAGTGGGCCCAGGTTCGATCCCTGGTCGGGGAACTAGATCCCGCATGCTGCAACTAAAAGATCCCGCATGCCACAACTAAAACCTGGAACAGCCAAATAAATAAGTAAATCAATATTTTTAAAAAGCAACCTAAGTGTCCATCAACAGATGAATGGATAAAGAAGATGTGGCACATATATACAATGGAATATTACTCAGCCATAAAAAGAAACGAAATTGAGTTATTTGTAATGAGGTGGATAGACCTGGAGTCTGTCATACAGAGTGAAGTAAGTCAGAAGGAGAAAAACAAATACCGTATGCTAACACATATATATGGAATCTAAGAAAAAAAAATGTCATGAAGAGATTAGTGGTAGGACGGGAATAAAACACAGACCTACTAGAGCATGGACTTGAGGACATGGGGAGGGGGAAGGGTAAGCTGTGACGAAGTGAGAGAGTGGCAGGGACATATATACACTACCAAATGTAAATTAGATAGCTAGTGGGAAGCTGCCGCATAGCACAGGGAGATCACCTCTGTGCTTTGTGACCACCGAGAGGGGTGGGATAGGGAGGGTGGGAGGGAGGGAGACACAAGAGGGAAGAGATATGGGAACATATGTATATGTATAACTGATTCACTTTGTTGTAAAGCAGAAACTAACACACCATTGTAAAGCAATTATACTCCAATAAAGCTGTGACGAAGTGAGAGAGTGGCAGGGACATATATACACTACCAAATGTAAAATAGATAGCTAGTGGGAAGCTGCCGCATAGCACAGGGAGATCACCTCTGTGCTTTGTGACCACCGAGAAGGGTGGGATAGGGAGGGTGGGAGGGAGGGAGACGCAAGAGGGAAGAGATATGGGAACATATGTATATGTATAACTGATTCACTTTGTTGTAAAGCAGAAACTAACACACCATTGTAAAACAGTTATACTCCAATAAAGATGTTAAAAAAAAAAAAAAAAAAAAAAAA
>NC_041229.1:15095548-15115994 GCF_002837175.3 Physeter macrocephalus | reverse complement strand
ATTCCTTTTTATAGCCATGTAGTATTCATATATATATGTATACAACATCTTCTTCATCCATTCATCTATAAGTGGACATTTATGTTGCTTCCCTGTCTTGGCTATTGTAAATAGTGCTACTATGAACATTGGGGTGCACGTATCTCTTTGAATTACAGTTTTCTCCAAATATATGCTCAGGAGTGGGATTGCTGGATCATATAGTAGTTCTATTTTTAGTTTTTGAAAGAACCTCTGTACTGTTCTCAATAGTGGCTGCACCATTTTACATTCCTACCAACAGCGTAGGAGGGTTCTCTTTTCTCCACACACTCTCCAGCATTTACTGTTTGTAGACTTTTTAATGATGGCCATTCTGATTGGTGTGAGGTGATACCTCATTGCAGTCTTTATTTGCATTTCTGTGATTATTAGCGATGTTGAGCATCTTTTCAAGTGCCTATTGGCCATCTGTATGTCTTCTTTGGAGAAATGCCTATTTAGATCATCTGTCCATTTTTTGATTGGGTTGTGGATGACTCTTTCCTTGAAATACTTTTTTCACTTGGCTTCTGGAAGCTTCCCTCTCAGTTCTCCTATTCCCCTTGGTTGTTTCTTCTAGCTCCCATTGTTGACTCTTCTCATCTCTCCACTGGGGTTCACTGGGGTTTGATTCTTAGATCCCTTCTCTTCTGTATCAACACTCATTCTCAAGGTGATATCATCCACTCTTATGGCTTTAAATATCTGTATGTTGGTGATGTTCAAATGTTCTTTCCCCTGAACTTAAGATTCTATTCAACTGCTACTGGACGTCCTCACTTGCAGTTAATAAACATCTCAAATTTAATACATCCTAAGTTGGACTCTTGATACCAGCTCCTCCAAACCTGATCTTTCTGTACATTTCCTGATCTCATTTAATGTCAACTTCTTCTTCCAGTTGCTTAAGCAACTTGGAGTCAACCCCCTTCCCAAGTGACTTTTCTCTTTTTCTCATACATATTCGATCCATCAATCAATACTGTTAATTATACCTTCAAAATGTATAAATAATCTGATTATTCCTCTCCCAAGGCCAACTCCTCCAGGTGGCCTTGATCTGTTTCCTGGGTAAATATAATACGTTACTTTTGGTGTCTCTGATTCAGCACTTGCCTCCCTCCTATGGTCTGTTCTGAACATAGCAGCTAAGTCAGATTGGGTAATGTCACACTTGAACCCTAAACTCTACAGTGGTTTCCCACCATCCTCCTTACAATGGCCAACAGCCCTGCGTGATCTGGCCACCATTATTTTCTTCAGACCTAACTTATCCTTCTCTTTTCAGGCCTCATTCATTAATCACACTGTCCTCCTTGGTGTTCTTCACACTCAACATGTGCTTCCAACACAGAGTTTTATTGTTCCCTTACTTGGAGCACTTTCCCCCAAATACCCACATGTCTCCCTCCATAACCTCCCTCAGGTCTTTGCTAAAATGTCAGTTTCTCAGGAAGGCTTTCCCTGACCACCATATTTAAAATTATACTCCTCCAAGCACTATCATCCATCCCTGATCAATTTTTCTTAATAATATTTATAGCCATCTGACTTACTATATATTTTATTTATTTATTTATTGACTTTTCTCCCCTCTAGAATGTAAGTACAACGAGGGCTTGGCTTTTGTTTACTGTTTTATCTCTAGCACCATGGAGAATATCTGATACATAGCAGGCACTCAGTAAATAACACCTGAGTATCTCAAAGTCAGACAACTCTGGTTTCTGTCCCCCAGCTCCTCTACTTACCAGATATAGAAATAAGAAATATTGAGAACAATAGGAACACCTCTGTGTTATTGACCAGAAACAGTAACATACTCTTTTTCTCTACAAGGACCAAGTTGTTCAATACTGAAGAAATATCAGTGACATTCATACTCATGAAATTAAATTTAATAAAAATATATTTAGATGCTAGATGCTTTTTGATACATTTGAGAGAATGAATTGAGACCTTTTGCTTTTTAAGTCAAGTGGACTTCCAACCCCTTTTAAGAATTAAGTTAAAAAGGTCTCATTTTCGGAGGGTGACGCAAGAGGGAAGAGATATGGGAACATATGTATATGTATAACTGATTCACTTGGTTGTAAAGGATAAACTAACACACTATTGTAAAACAATACTACAATAAAGATGTTAAAAAAAAAATAAATAAATAAAATAAAAAGTCATTAATAGTGAAAGAACACAATTAAAACAATATTTAGATAACATCATCAGAATTTTTTTTGCCTCTCACATTGGTAATATTTGGTGTTGGTGAAGGTGTTGGTTGGACTGTAAATTATTCCATTTTTAGAGAGAAATTTGGCAATGTCTATTTAAATGTAAAAAATGTAAACTCTGAACAGTGTCACTTCTAGGATCCTATCCAACAAAAATCCAACAGTATTTCAGCATTGTGTACAACATAAAAACCTTGGAAGCAAAAAAAAAGATTACCAATAGGGACATGAGACATTCAATCAATTGAGTCTTATGTAACCATTATAAAGAATGGAGTAACTTCTTATGAACTCACCTTGGAAGATGTTTATGACGTGTTCAATGAAAAAAGCACGGGGACTTCCTTGGTGGTCCAGTGGTTAAGACTGTGCTTGCACGGGTTCGATCCCTAAGATCCTGCATGCTGCACGAAAAAAAAAAAAAGAAAGCACATTGTAGAACAATATGTACATTATGATCTCATTTCTATAAAAATTAAAAAGTATGCACGTGTGCATATACATGTATGCATATAAATTTATATCTGCATAAGAATTAAAAAGCCTTCAGAACGGTGGGAACCCAAATGTAAACAGTGGTTTCCTCTGAAGTGTGAAATTCCTTCCTTCCTTCTTTTGCTCATTCATTCATTCAGCAAATGCGTTGAATGCCTAATACATGTTAAAGGCTGTTTTAGGCACTCTGGACACAACAATAAATAAACAGAATCTCTATCTTCATGTAGCTTACATTCTAATGCAGGGAAACAGACGACAAAGAAATAAAATACATAGTATTTCAGATGGTGATATGTGCAACGGGGAAAAATAAAGCAGAGAAGGAAGATGGAAGGGCAATTTGCAATATATATTTTTAAAAATAAACCTACCTATTTATTTATTTGTTTTTGGCTGTGTTGGGTCTTCGTTGCTGTGTGCGGGCTTTCTCTAGTTGCGGCCCACGTTCTTCTCACTGCGGTGGCTTCTCTTGCTGCGGAGCACAGGCTCTAGGTGCATGGGCTTCAGTAGTTGTGGCTCGTGGGCTCTAGAGCACAGGCTTAGTAATTGTGGCGCACGGGCTTAGTTGCTCAGCGGCATGTGGGATCTTTCCGGACCAGGGCTCAAATCTATGTCCCCTGCATTGGCAGGCAGATTCTTAACCACTGCACCACCAGGGAAGTCCTCCCAATTTGCAATTTTAAATAAGGTGAATTGAAGGTGTAGAAAGAACATTTCACACCTTTCGAAAAAAATGGTAGGATTGAGTGTTTGTCTTTCTTATTACGTGGATGGTTTTCTGTATTTTACAAGTAAACAGGATGAAAAGAGAAGAAAATGTTATAACAGTAAAATTTCTGACCTGTGGGTAGGGCATAATTGAGACTGATTTGGTTTTTTCCTCCCCCATCTTTAAAAAATCACCCCTAAATGCTCATTCCTGATGGCAAAAGATAATCTACAATGTGTGAAATTCTCAGTTTCTCTTCCTCACTCATTGGGTATATTACTGGCATATCAACTGGTGTGTCATTTTTGTTATTTTCCCCCAAAGACTTGCTTTCTTAATTATGTTTGCCTACGGGCATTTAAAAATTAGTTTGCATTTCTAAGTACAAGTCTATAGGGAAACCTGATAAAATGCAAATTGCTTATCTGTGAGGAGTAACCTCATTAATCCCATAGTAACCCTTATTTTATTAGCTCTCCCCATTAGAGAACAAGGGACCTAAGGAACAAAAGGTAAGAATTTTGATGAAAATTAATGTCAACCAGATTGATTGCAAGTTTTCAGACAGGGGGACAAAATCTGCAAATGGTTTTTTGAACCCTGATTTTGTGCAAGGTCTGTGGTGGATGAACTGGTGAGCTCTCGGTGTCCTTCCCAGTCTGCTCCCTTGGCTCCTCTGTGAGACTTTTCAGGTGTGTGGAGAGGAAAGGGGGAGCAATGATTTGTCATCTGCAGGCAGAAAAAAGGAAGTACAGGCAGAACTGCCCCAGAAACGACTTGACGTTAAACATGAGGAATACCTTCTGGATATCTGCTTTGGGATCCACAGGAACAGCAGTCTGAGTTCCTCATCCTGGGGTCAGGCCCTGCGTGGTGCTGGGACTAGTTTCAGGACTTAGCAGGAGCCAGATGCATTTCCACCATGGAGCCTGCCAGGAGCTGCTCCAGGAGCTCCATCCTCCTCACCAAACGACTAACTTTCTTCACTTTTCTGCTCCCCAGTTTTCCCATTAATTTAATGGCCAGAGCTGTCTTTGCCGCTCTTAACTTCTCCTGGAGGTTGAGGACGTGTAAGAGAAAGGAAGATCTGCCCTCGTGCAAACAAAACTAAAGCCTTTTTAATTATATTAATAGTAACTCTTCTGCCAGGCAGGGTTTGTGGAGGGGCTACACACTGTCATTTTTTCCTTCTTAAACAGACTATTGGAAAAGTTATGACAGGGCTTCCCTGGTGGCACAGTGGTTAAGAATCCAACTGCCAATGCAGGGAGCACGGCTTCGAGCCCTCGTTCGGGAAGATCCCACACGCCGCAGAGCAACTAAGCCCGTGCGCCACAACTACTGAGCCTGCGCTCTAGAGCCTGCGAGCCACAACTACTGAAGCCCATGCTCCTAGAGCCCGTGCTCCACAACAAGAGAAGCCACCGCAATGAGAAGCCCGCGCACCGCAAAAAAGAGTGGCCTCCCGCGCTCAGCAACTAGAGAAAACCTGCGTGCAGCAGCGAAGAACCAGTGCAGCCCAAAATTGAATAAATAAATAAATTTTAAAAAGAAATAGTTATGACAGATATTATTATACCCTTCTTGCCTGAGCCCTGCCCTCCGGTAAAAAAGATGGACAGTGGTCTCTTAACTCCTGATTTAGTCATAGCAAATGGGAGTCTTTCCTTTGTTTATTAAAGCCTCGGTGGGTTGATTATTGAGGATCAGCATATTTTTCACCTGATGTTAATCACGCTACTAAAAATGATGACCAAAAGATTGCCTTAGGTAAGTCACGTTACTGTCGATACTCTGAATGATCCTTTCCTACCCGGGAAGAAATTCCCCTCATAGCTAAATTCTGACTCTCTTTTAACCCCTTGCGGAGCCCCATCAACTATACTGGACTACCTCTCCCATCATGCAATGGGAAACGTGCACATCGCCTCCGTGATCCGACGGGAACTTTAACCAATCCGATGACAGGGCTCTCATTCGGCGACCTTTTGACTCTGGGTAGAGGCGGGACTCTCAGTTGCTAGGTTCTTACACTTTCCGGAAGTGGTTATTGGCCGCTGCAGGGCAACACCCCGGCGTCCCTGGAAGCTGGGAGCCCGGGTGGTGCTGGGGAAGCTGCGCAGAGCCGGGAGCTAGCGCCCAGGGCCTCCCGGGGCGGGGGACAGGTGAGAACCCCCTGGAGGGGGGGTTGGGTGGCTGGGAAGGGAGGGAAGCGGGAAGGTCGAGGCACACTCGTGTGCCACCGAGCGGGATGTGCATGAATGTGGGCAGGAACTGAAGGAAGAAGTGAAGATGGAGCGGCCAGATCAGTGCGCCTCTATCCAAAATCTGAGTGGCGGAAGGGCCTGGGCTGCAGTGCTGGCGGGGTAGTGAGAGCGGGCACTGGGCCACGAGTGTGAGCTGGCAGGGGCGCTCGTTTATTTGTCCTGTTCGGATTTAGTGTGTAAGGCCGGCCTTCTGAACCCTGCTTGAACATTTCTCTTGTGGGGAAGCTTCCCCCCATGTCCGAATTGGGGCTGGCCCAACCATTTGCTGTCTTTTGGCCAGCTGGGGAAGTTAGTAAGTTTTTGGTTTTCATTTTTTCCTTTCCTTGCATTGATTCAAAAATCTACCTTCTCCGTGTGGAACCGCCCTCCTCACTTGTCTTCCACGACTCCTCTCTCTCTGGGGTTTCCTAACCCAGCCCCCTTCATCAGCCTTTGCAAGCCCTTACTTTCTGTTCACTACACTCCATCTCTGAGCGACTTCACCCAGAGTTTCAGTTACCATCTATTTAACGGTTACTCCCCAAACTGTGGCTCCCGCCAGACCTCTTTTCTTGAGTCTTGAGCTCCGACTTGCTTACTAATCATCCCAACTGAGTGTCGCCCCATCCTTCCTGGTTCCCCAGATCTGTTCCTTCTTTGTGGTTCCTGTCTCAGTGAAGGACTTCACCCAGTCACTCAGTCAGCCATGTCTGCACTTGGAATTCATTCATCTATTATAATATATGCAGCAACATTTGTTGGCCATTCCCTATATCTAGGCAGTATGCTAGGTGGGGCTATCGGGCAAGGCATAGAAGTGAACTGATAATCACAATATACTGCTTTAAGTGCTCTGATTGTCCTGCCTCTCCTTACTTGCTGCAGACATCAAGTACTGTTGTTTTGCCTCGTAATACACCTGGAATCTGGCCCTTCCTTTCCATTCTCACAGCCACTGACTTAGTTCATAATTTCTTGCTTTTTTTTTTGGCCACCATGGGGATCTTAGTTCCCCAACCAGGGATCGAACCAGTGCCCACTTCATTGGAAGCACAGAGTTTTAACCACTGGACCGCCAGGGAAATCCCTAGTTCATAATTTCTTGCCTGTGTTTTCAGGATACCTTTCTAAATGCTCCCTCCGCGTCTTTTCTTGCCCTCCTCCAATTAGTTCTTACACAGCTGTCAGAATTGTCTTTCTAAACTACAGATCTGATCAGGCCAGTCTCCTTTGTGAATCTTGTGATGGTTCCTCATCACGTCAGGATACAGCCTCAGT
This sequence comes from Physeter macrocephalus, assembly GCF_002837175.3. NCBI lineage: Eukaryota > Metazoa > Chordata > Mammalia > Artiodactyla > Physeteridae > Physeter > Physeter macrocephalus. The sequence continues at coordinate 15,109,011 of NC_041229.1, read as the reverse complement.
CCTCCCAAGCCTTTTATTATGTGCTCCTTGCCTTCCATTGTAGATCTCTCTCTTGCCATTGTCCCTTGTGCGCTGGTCACGTCAGAGTGGTTAAGAGCTCAAGGCTTTGGAGTCAGATAGATGTGGGTGCATGCATGTTCTGCTGTGCCATTTGCTAGCTGTGAAACCTTGGGCAAGTTTAAAAAACTTTTTGAAAACTTGCTGAGCCTGTTTTCTCTTTTGAAAAATGGGGATAATAATTTCTACTTAGCAGAGAGGATGAGGTGTGATGATGTATATATAGCATTAGTACAGTTCTTGGAACACAGGAAGTGTTTAGTGAATATAAGCTTTTGTTGTCATCATTAATTCTCTGCACCTACCGTATACTCTCTTCTGCCTCTTTGCCTTTGTGTAGCTGTGTCGTCTGCCTTAAATAACCTTACTCCCTTATCCTGGTGAGCTCCTGCTTATCCTTCAAGAACCATCTCCATGGTCCTCTACTCTGCAATGCTTTTCCTGGTCTTCCAAAGTAGGGTTAATTGCCCTTGCCTTTGTGTCCTGTCGTATTTTCTGATACTTAATGCACTTAACACACTATATAATCATGTATTTACATATTTGACTTCACAACTAGGTTGAGCTGGAGCGTTATCAGGTTTGTGGCCGTGACAGCACATGCCTGACCCATGGTAGGTGTTCAGTAAATGGTTATTGGATGTCTGAATGACCTTAACTTATATTCCCTGGTACTAGCTTTGTCCTCTAGAACAATGTAGACTAAGCCCTTTAAATAAGTGAATGGTAATAATAACAACTAACATTTATTGAGGTCTTACTGTGGTTTGAGTATTTTACATGTATTGAGTCAGTTAATCCTCACAACCCTTTTAGATAGACATTGTTATTATCCCCATTTTATAGATGAGGAAACTGAGGCAACTTGCGCAGCTGGTAAGTGGCAGAGCTGGGATTCAAAGCCAAGAATGTTCTCAAACCTGTGCTCATTACCACTGCATAATCAACTCTAATGTCATCCACGTTCTCCTCGATGCCTTCTCCAGTAAATCTTTTCTTTTCTGGTGGTGAACTTTCTTTATAATTGTTCAAGCAGGGTGGAAGAAATAAATATGCAGGGAACCCTAAGTAGGCATATATATGTGTGTATGCTCTGTGAGTATGCAGGTGTGCCAAACTTTTTGGCTATGCCTGTCAAATTAGACCACATTCACAGTAAGGTAACCATAATGTCGAGAGACTGGGAACCAGTGGCATGTATTGAAGGGAACGGAGCTGGGAAAACCTGGCCTGGAGTCGTGGTGCCTTGGGTGCCCGTCGTGGGTCCAGAGGGTGGAATAGGGCAAATGGGAGGAAGTTTCTTAGACATAGATTTTTGGCTTACTAAGAGAAAGACCTTTTCATAGTTAAGGATGATCTAACTGTGGAATTGGCAGTAACGTCAGTAATATTGCTAAATTTATTTAACGTGTTTTGTGTACCAGGAACTGTGCTAGGCACTGAACAGGTATATATTATCTCATTTCATCTTCAAACAACCTTTTGATGTAGATTATCATGATTGTTTGAATTACGCACATGAGGTTATTGAGGCTTAGAGAGGTGAAGTACCTTGCCTAAGTTCATACAGCTGGTAAATGAGAACGATGGGATTTAATTCATGTGTTTCTGGCCTCCAAACTGTTGCTTCAGCCACTATGCTGTCTGGCACTTAAAGCATAGAGAGGAAAAATTTGGCAAGGGAAGGGCAGTTGGACCTCTTGGAGCTCTTACGGGCTTTTTTTTGCTTTTGAAATTCTTTGGTTGTGTAATAGTGATTTAGAGCAGTGACCAAGCTCCTACGTTTACTTAGCTTATTTTAGGCTTGATTGGTAGATGCAGAAGGAGGCAGAGGCATGACCCTCAGAAGCCTGTGGCTTAACAGGAGAGGCGGAACACATTCCCATAAAAAAGGTAATACTGAGAAAAATATGCCTATGAACAAAGGAAAACTGTGTCCTTTGTGCCGAGGTAGTTATAAGTAGACAGGAGAGACCGAGGTTGGCCAGGGAGGGCTTCCTGGAGAAGGTGTATGAGCCTTTCCTTTTTTGCTAGATTCTGGGATTGGCAGGAGATGGATGAGGACAGTTGGGTGATCCTTCCCCACAACTCCGTGGCTCACAGTGAGGGTCAGGCCTGGTGGCAAGCACACCTCATCAGGTTTCATCTGATCTGTCGGTAAGTGCTGCACGGAGTACCACGTTCACGGTTCTGAAGCCATGTCTAGGGTGCCAAGATAGACAGTGATGTCCCTCACGGTCTCAGGCTTAGAGGGAAATGTTAGGACATGTGCCGTGTGTCTCCTGAAGCTGATCTCAGGGCTGCTTTCTTAGATGTCTCATCTTACCCCCGCTTACCCAGGTTATCATCACCTCTCATCTAGATTGGCTCGTGGTTTCCTACCTAATCTCTCTGCAGCCACTCTGATTTTCTTCTTTTCCAATCTGGCCTCCATTCCTGTTTGTATTTCCAGTGGCTGCCTGAGTAATCTTTTCAAAATATGTATTTGGAAAAACGCTTTCCTGATTTCCAACTCTCTTATTATAAAAGCCAAGTTCTCCACATGGCCCGGCTTCCACCCACCTGCTCAGCATCATCTCCGACTATGCTTCTTCTTGCTTAGTGTTCTTTCCTGTTGAAGGGCCTTTGCACATGCTGCTGCTTTTGTTAGAACATCTTTTCCTCCTCTTTTTGTCTGGTGAATACCTCCTCATTCTTCACTTCTCAGCACAGGCTTCATCTAAGTCAGGCTCTTTTCCTTCAGAGCTCTTAACCTCATTTAAAATTATACACTTATCTGTGACTGATTGGTTTGTCTCCCTGCCTCACTAGACCAGCTCCTGGGATGTAGCAGCTGAATCTGTTTTTAATCACCATTGTGTCTCTAGCGCCCAGCAGCAAATAAATACTTCTCGAATGAGTAAATGATCTCTAGGAGCCATTGAACAAATGTGGTTTCTCTTCCACCACCTTCCTTATTCCTGCACTTCCTGCCCTTTTGGCCCTGTCCTTGCCTATATCTTTCCTGAAGCCAGGCAAGGCAAGGCAAGAAGGTAGACTATAGCCCACCTGTATTTTAATTTTTTTCTGGCAGAAGATTTGTTTGCCATTTGAGTAATCCAGGAATTTAGATTTTCCACATTCTTCCTGACCTTTAAATAGTTAAACATAGACGGTTTAGTAAATAGCTAATTAGGCATTTTGCCGGGAGGACAGAGATTTTACCTGCCCCCTGCTTTCTGGAGATGGGATGTATCTAGGGATAGGTAACATTTTTCAAATGCAGAATTTCTCGAATTCTCTGAGATGGTTGGTACAATGCCTTGTATAGATCACTGCCTGTTGAATTGAATAACGTACAGCCTGATGTTCAGGCCACTGCGATTCCTACCTCCCCAGAGATATTTTCCCTTTTTCTTTCCCTCTTCTCCCTAACTCAGAGGAGTAAAGATTCCGAGGGCTCCTTAAACCTCCAGGCTGTGGGCCACATCTCCTGCGCTGGTTCTTGGTCCTTTTCTGCTCTGCTTTTTCCACGTCTGGCCCTACTCATCTCTGACTGTGTGTGTGGAGGCTCAAGCATTATGTCCGCAGGTGTTGTAGGTTCTTAGGGGAGGGAGAAGATTCCCACTTAGGCTTAAGTACTGCAGGGAAGAGTGCTTCTTTAGCCTTTCTTCCTGGGGCACAAAGTTGCTGCTTGGAGGTGTCGTGGTGGGAATGAGAGGGGGCAGAGCCTGGCTCCCTTGGGTCCAGTGACTGACAAAGGGAACCATCTTTTGTGAGCCCTAAGGCAAGACACCTCCCTTGCCCATCTGTCAGCTGCCAGAGTGCAGAGAGGGCCATGGGAATGGTCCCTCAGAGATCCTTTGTGTGTATCAGGGGCCTCTCTCCAGGGATCTTGGAACAGATTCAGAGTCACCAGATCTTTTGCCTTTTCTGAGCACTCATTACAGGCTGCATCCCAACCTTCTTCTTGACGACGAGGTCGTTTTTTTTTTTTTTGCCTTGCCCCAAGGCATGTGAGATCTTAGTTCCCGGACCAGGGATCGAACCCATGCCCCCTGTATTGGAAGTGTGGAGTCTTAACCACTGGACCGCCAGGGAAGTCCCGATGATGAGGTCTTTCTGCTCACTTCCTCTGCTATGAGGGCTGTGTCATGCTTGCTGCCCCAGGTGGAACTGTGACAGTGTCTGAAGAGGTGGCTACAGGAGAGGTCAGGACCTGCTCCTCCAGGCTCCCTTTGGTCACACCGGTGTGGCTGCCACCGCCCCGGTTAGGGAGGCATTCTGAAGGGCTGTCCGTGGCAGCCACTTTACAGGGTGACTTGTCCCTGTGTCATCGGGCTTCAGCGTGGGAGCTGCTGTAGGGGAGGGGTGCTGGGACCTGGGGTCCTGAGGTCATTGCAGGAGTAGGGATGCGAAGGAAGGAGCAATTCTAGAACTGCGCCAGCTTGTCAGTTGAAGGACACCGCCCCATCCCTGGAGCTAGGAATCTTGGATTCAGGTTGGATTCCTTTCCAGTCTGCACCCCCCCCCCCCCACCGCATCCTGGTCCTATTAAACCTAACATCACAGCATCCCTTGTGTCTGTCCCTTCTTCTCCATTCCCACTGCTTCTGCCCTAGTTTAAGCCCTCATCATCTTTCCCCGGGACTGCAGCCTCCTCAGTGGTTTTCCTGATGCCAGTCTCTCATTTCTCCAATCTGGCCAGGCCACTCCTGCCAAAGTTCTCATCCTAAAGAAAGGCCACTCTGTGTCACTTTCTTCCACCAAAGCCTGCAGTGGCTCCTCTCTGCTGCAGGGCAGAGTTGAGGCCCTTCAGCATCATCCACCGAGATCACCATGACCAGACACAGGCCTGGCTTCCACGCCGGCCCCTGCCATGCACGCTGGCATCGGCTCCCCAGACCACCTTGCCTGACATGCCGTTCCCTCTGCCTGGGATTCCTCTCTCCGCTGTCAGAACTCTTGTCAGCCTTCGGTACCCAGCTCCTTGACAAAGCCTTCCTTCATCCCCGCAGTGGGAGTATGTTACTTCTGTGTTAGTACTCCCAGAGCAGGATGTGTTTTTTCCCTTCCGCCTTCTACTACTGTTGAAGCTGTGTACGCTGCCTTGCTAGACTGTAAGCTCCCTGAGGGCATTGTTCAAGGTAAACAGGGACATGTAAACAGGGCTCTGTGTTGGGACAGCGTGACTGCACCTGGGGTACATTGGTATATGGGGGTGTGTGTGCTGCTAGTTATTTTGGTGTCTCGCTAGGGTTTTCCAGCAGGGGTCCTAGACTGTTAGTTCTTACTCCTATTTGGGGGGGTAGTGTATGAAGTCAAACCTTTGAGACATCTGGGTTTCCAGATCATTTATGGTCCACAGAGTATTCAGCAGGGCTTTGGGAGGAGATGTGTCTAAGAACTTCCCAGGGTGCAGAGGCTATAAGGCCTGAGTTCTGAGCCATTGGTCCCACCCTCCACTCTCCCTGGCTCAGTTGGCCTGCAGGGGCTGGTCTGGCCCAGGTGCTCCATGACCCAGCTCCAACTTTTCCCCTTCTAAGCTGAGGCACTGATTTTCTCTTTGGGTGGGTGGGGTCTCTGGGATCTAGGTGTTCGAGCCCAAACCAATCATGGCCGGAAGACCCATCCGCATAGGAGACCAGCTGGTTCTGGAGGAAGATTATGATGAGACCTACATCCCCAGTGAGCAAGGTAAGAGGCCTGGGTGTATTGTAATAGTTCTTTGAGGGCAGTTTTTATGATTTATTGTTGTTCTTCTAATGCAAAGTATGGTACATGCACAGGGTTGCTCAGTGTATTTGGGTTAGATCAGGGGTTGGCAAACTGTAGCCCACGGGCGTAACTTGGCCTGTTGCTTGCTTTTGTAGCTAAAGTTTTATTAGATAACAGCCATGCTTATTTATGTCTTGTTTATGGCTTCTTTCATGCTATAGGAGCAGTAGTATTGAGTAGTTGTGACAGAGACCATACAACCCACAAAACCTAAAATATTTACTGTCTGGCTCTTTACAGAAAAAGTTTGGTGACCTTGGGTCAGATCAATGATTAACTTTAAATGAAAATATAGTAGTGGATATCACGAAATACAGTATATCCTGAGGCCAGGGGAAACCCAATTTCTTAAGAACAAACTAAAGCTGTGTGTTTTTTTTTTTTAAAAACAACAATAATAACATTATTAATAATAACAAAATTTATTGAGTGCTACTGTGCCAGTCTCTCTACTAAGAGCTTTTCATGTATTTCCTTTTCAACCCTCACAGCAACTCTGTAAGTTAGATACTGTTATTATCCCCATTTTACAGATGAGGAAACCAAGGCACAGAAAGGTTAAGTAACTTCCTTGTAGTCACACAGTTTACTAATCGGGGCAGCTAGGACCCACACCTAGGTATTCTAGCTCCAGGGCCTACACTTTGAAGCACCATGCTATTTTGGGAGGGTGAAGATTTCTTTGAATTTCTCATGAGTTGCGGACCTGGACACACAAATTTTGCTTATAGTTCAGATGGTTTGCGAGCCAGTTTTGGGGAAGAACTCTTGCGTCTGTAGGAGTCCGTGGATCCCACATTAGGCTAGGATAGGATTTGTTATAGCATAGGATTTTTGTTTGTTTGCCATGTAGAAGTTTTTTTTTTTTTTTTTTTTTTTTTTTTTTTTTGTGGCATGCGGGCCTCCCTCTGCCGTGGCCTCTCCCGTTGCGGAGCACAGGCTCCCGACGCGCAGGCTCAGCGGCCATGGCTCACGGGCCCAGCCGCTCCGCGGCACGTGGGATCCTCCCAGACCGGGGCGCGAACCCGGTTCCCCTGCATCGGCAGGCGGATGCGCAACCACTGCGCCACCAGGGAAGCCCGCCATGTAGAAATTTTTAATCTCTGTGTTAAATTTAGCAGTCTGTTCTCACATGGCCCCTGAATTTTGTATCATAGTTAGAAAAGCTTCCCTGCTCTCACGTTGTCCTCACGTTTGTCCCCACACTGTTCGTGGCATAGCTCATCTTTCACCCACTGGTTGAGTGCCACCTATGTGTTTTGGGGTCGACTTTTTCTTCTGTTCCATGGGGCTGTCTGTTCATACGCCAGAACTGTGCTCCTAACTACTGAGGCTCAGTAATAAATTCTAGTATCTAGTAAGGCTGAAATACCCTCATTCCTCTTCTTTTTTCAAAGTTTTCCTGGTTATCTTATCTGCTTTCTCTCCCCGTGAACTTTAGAATCACCCTGTCTTTTTCTGGGGAGGGCTGTGTACTGGGGAACTGTTGGTATTTTAGAGGAAATTGTGTTAAATGTATGAATGAGCCTGGGGAGGATTGACATCTCTATGCAGTTAAGTTGTGCACCCAGGGCAACCTGGAGGTTCCTATCAAAGAACATCTATTCCTTTCCGTTTGTGTCTTTTTTATGTTCTTCAGGGGTGACTTAAAAGTTTTCTTCATTTTGGTTTTGCTCATTACTTGCTCAGTTTATTTCTTAAAGATTTTATTCTTTTTGGTTTGCTATTATAAACGAGGTCTGACTTTTTCTAAGGATATGTATAAAAAACTCTCTTCTGCTCAGTCATGCATAGACGTCCTAAGCTCGAGCCCGCATTGTCTCTTCCTGGACTTGAAGCAGCCTCCTAATCAGCCTCCTGCTTCTACTATTGCCCTTCTCCAGTCTGTGCTCCATTTAGCACCGGAGAGATCTTATAGTATAAAGCAGATCATATCAGGGCTCTGCTTTTCATAATCTTCCATATAATCTTGCACTATGCTCAGCATAACGCCCTTAGTGGGATGTGCAGGGCTGTGCATGACCCGGCCCTGCCGCCCAGCCAGGCTCACCCAGTGCCCCTCTCTCCCTCCCTCTGCTATAGCCACATGGCCTTTCTGACAGTCCCCAGACAGGCCAGGCTGCCACATGTCACAGGCCCTTTGAACCTGCTCTTCTGCCTGAGTCCTCTTTCCTCAGTGCTCTGCATAACTGGCTCCTTTGTTTCCTACAAGATTTAGTTAATTGTCCCATTCCGAGAGGTTTTCTGACCACCCTTTGTTAAAGACTGCCCCTCCACCTTGACAAACTGTGTCTCATACCTCACTCATTTCCTTCATTACATTTATCAGAAGCCTTAATTCCTTGCATATTTATCTGTTGATGTCATTACTGGCTGTTTCTTCTACCAGCATGTAAGCTCCATAAGGACAGAGGGCATTTCTCTCTTAGTCATGGCACATGGTGACTGGCACATAGGAGGCACTCAAAAAATACGTGTGAAATTAATGAACACGTTAGTCCTTGGCTAACCAAATTTCGACCGGTCCTTTTTGCCTTTCCTAGTCCCCAGGTATGTCATCTTCTGAAGTCCTCCACTGAGATGACCCATAAAGGATATGATAAAGGGTAGAGGTGAACAGCCAGATGAAGAGATACATAGGGCAAGGTCCGAGAGGGTCCCAAGTGCAGGAGCTTCTGTCCCAGTGGAGCTGGGATGTGCCACCCTCCTTGCACGTGGAAGTGCCAGAAGCTCTCTGAACCCCAGAGTTTAGGGATTTTTATGGAGGCTTCGTCATGTATGTATGATCACTTATTAACTCATTTTCCAGCCCCTCTCCAGAGAATGAGGGGAGAGGCTGAAAGTTCCAAGCTTCTAATCATGGCTTGGTCTTTCTGGTGACCAGGCCCCATCCAGGAGCCCACCCAGAGTCACCTCATTGGGACAAAAGACTCTCCTGTCACTCAGGAAATTCCAAGGGCTTTAGGAACTCTGTGTCAGGAACTGGGACCAAAGACCAAACTTTAATAGGAATGGGGGCAGAGACCAATATATAGCTCTCTTATTATCTCCCAAGACTGACTGATTCTTCCTTCTTTGTATCCACCCTCCTCCCACCCCCACCTCTCTTACCTTCCCACCCTCCTACCCCTCCTTGCAGAAATTCTTGAATTTGCCAGAGAGATTGGTATTGATCCCGTAGAAGAACCAGAGCTGATGTGGCTGGCACGGGAGGGCATTGTGGCCCCACTGCCTGTGGAGTGGAAACCATGGTGAGTCAGCACGGGCGCCGCCTTCTGGCTTGGCCTTTGAGGCGGAGAGGGCCTGACACCGGAGATCAGCTTTAACCGGCCACCTTTCGAAGCCTGTCCTGCAATGGGCCATCCCTCTGCTGGGCCGCCTGATGCTTTGGGCCTGAGCCCAGGCCGCCTTGATGGTCCCTGGAGGGGTTCAGCAGGGATACCCAGGGTCCCAGGTTCTAAGCTGCCGCCCTGCGTCAGCATCCGTTTTGGACACACGGAGGAGGTGTCATTGTTACCCTTTGCGGACTGAGATGGAGAGTGACAATACTCGGACCTCCTCAGCGTGTCCAAAGTGGACGCTGGTGCTGGAGAGGTTTGAGTGAGGCTACACAGACTGGCAGCGGTTTCCGTCTCCTTTGGCAGCCCAGCCCTGAATTTGTGCAACTTGTGCATGAGTGGGTTCCTATTTCCAGTATCAGTTTGCGTTCTTTGAACTGTGAGGAGCAGACACTCGCTCAGCTTATCTCAGGGGATCAGAGGTTGATGGTGAGGAAACAGACTGGCCGAGGCGGGGCAGCCGCTGCCCTCCCCCAGACCCTCCCCACGCCAGGACCGCCACTCCTGGGGACGCTGCTGTGTCCTCATCACATGCACGGAGCTCTCTCCACGTTGCCTCCTTACAGCCAGTGCCCCGAGTTTACTTCTTACCGTAGCGTGGGATTTCCTGTTTCTCCCAAACTAGCCCCCAGATATCTTGGGGCCGGGGGTCGTCTTTTCTGCTGGGATTGTGCAATTTTGTGTACAAGTTATAATTATCCTGTTCTTCCCTGAACCACTTAATGCGTTGGCCATACTTCAAAATGACTGCAATCATAGCTTTACTTATCCCCGCCGCAGAGTCCTAATCCTCCCAGCTTCTCCTCGCATGACGGGCTCCCTGTTCTCTGGATCTTTCTCGCCACCTTTCCTTGGACCTTCTCCAGGTCATGACATCTTTCTTGTACTAAAGCCATCAGCACTGCACACAGTATTCCAGGTGCTGGGGACTCACCGTTGTGTTTATAGGAAAAGTTTGTAGGATACTGGTTTCTGTTTGGTTTCCAATATCCACCCTGATAGCCACATTTGCCTTATCATTAATCTTTTTATTCTTTTTTCTTTATGTTTTAAAATCTGTATATATCTGTGCTGTTCTGCTTTTGGATACATTTTCTAATTAAAAACCACATGAGAAATGTAATCAGAATAATACCTTAATGTGCACATAATAAATAAATGGCTGCAGTGATGTAAAAAGGAAAAAGGGTGATGGAAGGAAGGAACTGTCATCGGCTGTGGCCCAGCTGTGTGCCAGGGTCATGACAGCGGCCCTCAGGTACCTGCTGGTGGTAGTTAACACTGCCTCATCCCGTAAGGAGAGCATGAACTATTTCTCACTTTTTAAAGTAAGTCATTGAAAGTTATGTATATGTGTCATCTTTCATCCTTACTCCCAGTCCCATGAGTAATTGCTGTTAGTTGGGGAATTCCTTCGAAGTCTGGATTCTCTGTTCTCTTCCATTAATATGTTTGTCTACCTTTACACCAATACCGTACTGTCTTTTTTTTTTTGCAGGTAGAAAAAAATCACAAATTTTTACATACATACTAGACATATATAAAAATACAGGCAGATACAAACAGAGGTCTTACAGCTTTGCTTTTAAATTTTAGCCATGAGACAGGAATGATAATGCAAAACTCACTAGTTTATAGAGAACAGTTGGATACAAATTGTGTTTCTGGTGAATGGTATTAGTTAAGGTGAATTGCTCAGATGGCTTAAACTTTTTACTAATATCTCCTTAAGAGATTTTAAGGTTTTTCATAGGTCAAGTTTTTAAAATACGCTTTCCTTTTTTTTTGTTTCCTACTTCTTTTTTTTTGTCTTTATACTTTTAATTGGTAGTTTTTGAATAACATAATTTAAGTTTTAATGATGTCCAGTTTATCGACTTTTCAAATATGATTAATGCTTTGTGTCCTGTTTAAGAAATGTTTGCCTATTCCAAAGTCATGAAGATACTCTGTCTGGTTTTTTTTTTTTCCCCACAACTCCCCCCCACACTGTATTTTATTTTATTTTATTTTATTATTATTTTTTTTTTGCGGTACGCGGGCCTCTCACTGTTGTGGCCTCTCCCGTTGTGGAGCACAGGCTCCGGACGCGCAGGCTCAGCGGCCATGGCTTACGGGCCTAGCTGCTCCACGGCATGTGGGATCTTCCCGGACCGGGGCACGAACCCATGTCCCCTGCATCGGCAAGGCGGACTCTCAACCACTGCGCCACCAGGCAAGCCCTGTATTTTATTTTTACAAGAGATAAATCAACTGACACCAAGCATTGTAAATGGATGACCACAACAAAAGCAACAATGATTGCAATTACCAAACACGAAACACACTCATACTATGTCATAATATTGACATTCAGTCCAGTAATCCTCCACTGTAACAGCTCCTTTACTTTGCAGTGAAAATGATTTGTATATTTTTTGCCTGAGTCCTTGTGGGATTTTTTTTTTTATTCAAACAGAAAGTCACAAAAATTATAATCATCCTCATCAGTTCACTCAGTCCCATGTAATTAATTTTTTTTCATCTTGATCTTTTGTTAGCACTTTTATGAATTCATCAGTTTTCCATTAGAGTTCTGAAAATGCTTATTCAGTTCAGCAGTATAGTTAGTTACCAGAAACCTGTACTTGTCAGAGTCTTTTCCATGAATTCGTTGAAGATGAAACCCTTTTATAGGAACATTTTTTGCGAAAGCATCAGAGTACACCCAGAACTGTCTGTAAATGACAAAAGACTTAAAAATGACCACGGTTCAATATTTGATGAAAGTTCATAATCAATTGACGAGGAAACTTAGTTATTTCTGAGATATACATTTTAAAGTAATAACTAGAATTATGACTTATAACATTATACCAGAACATATAAGATTTTTAGAAATTTCATGTAATGTCTGAAACATTTATATTAACATATTTCCATACAAATAACCCAAAGAAAGTTTAGTTTTAGTTGTTTCTTCTTGTTTGTTTTTTTTATACTGCTGGTTCTTATTAGTCATCAGTTTTATACACATCAGTGTATACATGTCAGTCCCAATCGCCCAATTCAGCACACCACCATCCCCACACCACCGTGGTTTTCCCTACTTGGTGTCCATACGTTTGTTCTCTACATTTGTGTCTCAACTTCTGCCCTGCAAACCGGTTCATCTGTACCATTTTTCTAGGTTCCACCTACATGCGTTAATATACGATATTTGTTTTTCTCTTTCTGACTTACTTCACTCTGTATGACAGTCTCTAGATCCATCCACGTCTCGATAAATGACTCAATTTCGTTCCTTTTTATGGCTGAGTAATATTCCATTGTGTATATGTACCACAACTTCTTTATCCATTCGTCTGTCGATGGGCATTTAGGTTGCTTCCATGACCTGGGTATTGTAAACAGTGCTGCAATGAACATTGGGGTGCATGTGTCTTTTTCAATTATGGTTTTCTCTGGGTATATGCCCAGTAGTGGGATTGCTGGGTCATATGGTAGTTCTATTTTTAGTTTTTTAAGGAACCTCCATACTGTTCTCCATAGTGGCTGTATCCTTCTACCCATTTTTGGATTGGGTTGTTTGTTTCTTTAATATGGAGCTGCATGAGCTGTTTATATCTTTTGGAGATTAATCCCTTGTCCATTGATTCGTTTGCAAATATTTTCTCCCATTCTGAGGGTTGTCTTTTCATCTTGTTTATGGTTTCCTTTGCTGTGCAAAAGCTTTGAAGTTTCATTAGGTCCCATTTATTTTTGTTTTTATTTCCATTACTCTACAAGGTGGATCAAAACAGATCTTGCTGTGATTGATGTCAAAGAGTGTTTTTCCTGTTTTCCTCTAAGAGTTTTATAGTGTCCAGTCTTACATTTAGGTCTCTAATCCATTTTGAGTTTATTTTTGTGTATGGTGTTAGGGAGTGTTCTAATTTCATTCTTTTACATGTAGCTGTCCAGTTTTCCCAGCACCATTTATGGAAGAGACTGTCTTTTCTCCATTGTATATCTTTGCCTCCTTTGTCAGAGATTAGTTGACCATAGGTGCATGGGTTTATCTCTGGGCTTTCTGTCTTGTTCCATTGGTCTGTGTTTCTGTTTTTGTGCCAGTACCATATTGTCTTGATTACTGTAGCTTGGTAGTATAGTCTGAAGTCAGGGAGTCTGATTTCTTCAGCTCTGTTTTTTTCCCTCAAGACTGCTTTGGCTATTCGGGGTCTTTTGTGTCTCCATACAAATTTTGAGATGATTTGTTCTAGTTCCATAAAAAATGCCATTGCTAATTTGATAGGGATTGCATTGAATCCGTAGATTGCTTTGAGTAGTATA
>NC_041229.1:15094714-15095244 GCF_002837175.3 Physeter macrocephalus | reverse complement strand
CTCCGGACTCAAAGCCTCAGTGGCCATGGCTCACGGGCCCAGCCGCTCCGCGGCATGTGGGATCTTCCCGGACCGGGGCACGAACCCGTGTCCCCTGCACTGGCAGGTGGACTCTCAACCACTGCGCCACCAGGGAAGCCCCATCTTTAATTTCTTTCATCAGTGTCTTATAGTTTTCTGCATACAGGTCTTTGTTTCCCTAGGTAAGTTTATTCCTAGGTATTTTATTCTTTTTGTTGAAATGGTAAATGGGAGTGTTTCCATAATTTCTCTTTCTGATTTTTCATCATTAGTGTATAAGAATGCAAGAGATTTCTGTGCCTTAATATTGTATCCTGCAACTTTACCAAATTCATTGATTAGCTCTAGAGTTTTCTGGTGGCATTTTTAGGATTCTCTATGTATAGTATCATGTCATCTGCAAACAGTGACAGTTTTACTTTTTCTTTTCCAATCTGTATTCCTTTTATTTCTTTTTCTTCTCTGATTGCCGTGGCTAGGACTTCCAAAACTATGTTGAATAATAGTGG
>NC_041229.1:15093427-15093983 GCF_002837175.3 Physeter macrocephalus | reverse complement strand
GAAGGATGGGTGTTAGCTCTTCTCTAAATTTTTGATAGAATTCACCTGTGAAGCCATCTGTTCCTGGACTTTTGTTTGTTGGAAGAATTTTTTTTTTTTTTTTTTTGCAGTCGCGGGCCTCTCACTGTTGTGACCTCTCCCGCTGCAGAGCACAGGCTCCGGACGCGCAGGCTCAGCAGCCATGGCTCACGGGCCCAGCCGCTCCACGGCATGTGGGATCTTCCCTGACCAGGGCATGAAACCGCGTCCCCTGCATCGGCAGGCGGACTCTCAACCACTGCGCCACCAGGGAAGCCTTGTTGGAAGATTTTTAATCACCGTTTCAATTCTTGAGGTAGGCTTGTATAGCTATAAACTTCCCTCTTAGAACTACTTTTGCTGCATCCCATGGGTTTTGGTGTTTTCATTGTCATTTGTCTCTAGGTATTTTTTGATTTCTCTTTGATTTCATCAGTGATCTCTTGGTTATTTAGTAACGTATTATTTAGCCTCCATGTGTTTGTGTTTTTTATGTTTTTTTCCCTGTAATTCATTTCTAATCTCATAGCATTGTGGT
>NC_041229.1:15075497-15092132 GCF_002837175.3 Physeter macrocephalus | reverse complement strand
CCCAACACTGGAGCCTACCTGGGCTCTTTGGTGGGGCTAATGACAGACTCTGGGAGGGCTCACGCCAAGGAGTACTTCCCAGAACTTCTGCTGCCAGTGTCCTTGTCCCAACATTGAGCCACAGTGCCTCCCCGCCCCCCCGCCTCTGCAGGAGACCATCCAGCACTAGCAGGTAGGTCTGGTTCAGTCTCACCTGGGGTCACTGCTCCTTCCCCTGGGTCCCGGTGCACACACTACTTTGTGTGTGCCCTCCAAGAGTGGAGTCTCTGTTTCCCCGAGTCCTGTCGAAGTCCTGCAATCAAATCCCACTAGGCTTCAAAGTCTGATTCTTTAGGAATTCCTCCTCTCGTTGCTGGACCCCCAGGTTGGGAAGCCTGATGTGGGGCTCAGAACCTTCACTCCAGTTGGTGGGCTTCTGTGGTATAAGTGTTCTCTCGTCGTGAGTCACCCACCCAGCAGTTGTGGGATTTGATTTTACTGTGATTGTGCCCCTCCTACCATCTCATTGTGGCTTTAAAACTTTAATCCACTTGACTGTTGATGGGTGGGGCTGGGTTCCCTCCTTGTTGGTTGTTTTGCCTGAGGCATCCCAACACTGGAGCCTACCTGGGCTCTTTGGTGGGGCTAATGACAGACTCTGGGAGGGCTCACGCCAAGGAGTACTTCCCAGAACTTCTGCTGCCAGTGTCCTTGTCCCAACACTGAGCCACAGATTCCTCCTCTCGTTGCTGGACCCCCAGGTTGGGAAGCCTGATGTGGGGCTCAGAACCTTCACTCCAGTTGGTGGGCTTCTGTGGTATAAGTGTTCTCTCGTCTGTGAGTCACCCACCCAGCAGTTGTGGGATTTGATTTTACTGTGCTTGTGCCCCTCCTACCATCTCATTGTGGCTTCTCCTACATTGAGCCACAGTGCCTCCCCGCCCCCCCGCCTCTGCAGGAGACCATCCAGCACTAGCAGGTAGGTCTGGTTCAGTCTCACCTGGGGTCACTGCTCCTTCCCCTGGGTCCCGATGCACACACTACTTTGTGTGTGCCCTCCAAGAGTGGAGTCTCTGTTTCCCCGAGTCCTGTCGAAGTCCTGCAATCAAATCCCACTAGGCTTCAAAGTCTGATTCTTTAGGAATTCCTCCTCTCGTTGCTGGACCCCCAGGTTGGGAAGCCTGATGTGGGGCTCAGAACCTTCACTCCAGTTGGTGGGCTTCTGTGGTATAAGTGTTCTCTCGTCGTGAGTCACCCACCCAGCAGTTGTGGGATTTGATTTTACTGTGATTGTGCCCCTCCTACCATCTCATTGTGGCTTCTCCTTTGTCTTTGGATGTGGGGTATCTTTTTTGGTGAGTTCCAGTGTCTTCCTGTCGATGATTGTCCAGCAGCTAGCTGTGATTCTGGTGTTCTCACAAGAGGGAGTGAGAGCACATCCTTCTACTCTGCCATCTTGGTTCCTCTCCCCGGTACCATACTGTCTTGATTACTGTAGCTTTATTATAAATATTGAACTCATTTAGGGTAAGTGCTGCAAATTGTTCTTCATTTTCAAAGTTGTATTCTAGGTCCCTTGCATTTCCATATGAATTTTAGAATCAGCTTGTCATTTTCTACAAAAAAAAAAATCCTCTTAGGATTTTGATTGGAATTGTATTGAATCTATAAATCAGTTCGGGAGAACTGACATCTTAAACAATATTGAATCTTCCAACCCATGAACACAGTCTGTCTCCATTTATTCAATATTTAGGTTTTCTTTAATATCGCTAAGAAATCTTTTTTAGTTTTTAGTGTACACATCTTGCCCATATTTTGTCACATTTATCTCTCTTTTTTTGATGCTTCTGTAAATGGTATCTTTTATTTATTTATTTATTTTTATGTTATTGAAGTATAGTTGATTTACAATGTTGTGTTAATTTCTGCTGGACAGCAAAGTGATTCAGTTATAAATACATATACATTCTTTTCATATTCTTTTCCGTTATGTTTTTTTTAATGTCAATTTCCAATTGTTGATTGCCTTCATATAAAAATAAAATTGGTTTTTGTATACTGACCTTGTAGCCTGCAACCTTGCTAAACTTACTTATGTCAGTTCTAGTAGCTTTTTTGTAGATTCTATAGGATTTTCTACATAGATGGTATGTCTTCTGGGAATGAAGACATTTTTTCATCTTCCTTTCTAACCTGGATACCTTATATTTCTATTTCTTGCCTTGCTGCACTGACTGGAACCTCCAGTACAAATGAATAGAAGTGGTGACAATGGACATTTTGGCCTTGTTCCTGATCTTAAGGGGAAGCATTCAGTCTTTCACCATTAAGTATGATGTTAGGTGTTGTTAGCTGTAGGGTTTTCTAAATGCCATTTGTCAGGATGAGGAAGTTCCCTTGTATTCCTAGCTTGCTGAGAGTTTAAATCCAAAATGGATGTTGGATTTTGTCAAATATTTTTTTCTATATCTATTGATAGAATCATATGATTTTTCTATATTGGTCTGTTAATATGGTCAGTTATATTGATTGATTTTCAAATGTTAGACCAACCTTACATTCCTGGGGTAAACTCTGCTTGGTAATGATTATATATTATTGGATTTGATTTCTTTTAAATTTTGTTAAGTACCTTTGCTCCAAAATGATAGCTTGAATGCGATGAGATGGATAGAGTTGGGTATTTTTTAAATTACTGATTTCCATTTTATTTGTTCATTATATCTATTCTTTGTTACACGTTGAGAGTTCTTTTTGTTCAGTAAGTGATCCTGTTTATGTAAATGTTCTATGTGTGCTTGATAAGAATGTAGTCTCTCATTTTTGGATACAGGGTTCTTTTTTTTTTAATTAATTAATTTATTTGGTTGCACCAGGTCTTAGTTGCAGCCCGTGGGCTGCTTAGTTGCGGCAGGCGGGCTCCTTAGTTGTGGCATGCGAACTCTTAGTTGCGGCATGCATGTGGGATATAGTTCCCTGACCAGAGATCGAACCCAAGCCCCCTGCATTGGGAGCGCGGAGTCTTATCCACTGCGCCACTGGGGAAGTCCCCAGGGTTCCTTTTTTTTATTGAAGTATAGTTGATTTACAATTTTGTGTTAGTTTCTGGTGTGCAGCAAAGTGATTCAGTTTTATATATATATACATACATACACACACACACACACACACACACATACATATATAAGAATATATGATGAACCTAGGGCAGGACAGGAATAAAGACGCAGACTTAGAGAATGGACTTGAGGGCATGGGGAGGGGGAAGGGTAAGCTGGGACGAAGTGAGAGAGTGGCATGGACATACATACACTACCAAATGTAAAATAGATAGCTAGTGGGAAGCAGCTACGTAGCACAGGGAGATCAGCTTGGTGCTTTGTGACCACCTAGAGGGGTGGGATAGGGAGGGTGGCAGGGAGGTGCAAGAGGGAGGGGATATGGGGATATATGTATACATACAGCTGATTCACTTTGTTATACAGCAGAAACTAACACAGCATTGTAAAGCAATTATACTCCAATAAAGATGTTAAAAAAATATTCTTTTTCAAAATCTTTTCCATTATAGTTTATTACAGGATGTTGAATATAGTTCCCTGTGCTATACAGTAAGACCTTGTTGTTTTTCATATATAGTAGTTTGTATCTGCTAATCCCAAACTCCTGATTTTTCCTTACCTCATCCCTTTCCCCTTTGGTAACCATAAATTTGTTTTGAGTCTGTGAGTCCGTTTCTGTTTTTGGATACAGGGTTCTTAAATGTCCTTTATATCAAGCATGCTAAATGTGTTTATCTTCCTGTGTCCTGAGTAATTGTTGTCTGGTCTCACTCTTTTTTTTTGTATTTTTTTTTGGCTACACTGTGTGGCTTGTGAGATCTTAGTTTCCCGACCAGGAATCGAACCTGGGCCCCAGCAGTGAAAGCTCTGAGTCCTTGCTAGGGAAATCCCTGGTCTCACTCTTTCTTTTAAATTTTAATTTTATTTATTTATTTTTGTCTGCCTTGGGTCTTCGTTGCAGTGCGCGGGCTTCTCATTGCGGTGGCTTCTCTTGTTGCGGAGCACGGGCTCTAGGTGCACAGGCTTCAGTAGTTGCGGCACGCGGAGTAGTTGTGGCACGCGGGCTCTAGAGTGCAGGCTCAGTAGTTGTGATGCACGGGATTAGTTGCTCTGAGGCATGTGGGATCTTTCGGACCAGGGCTCGAACCCGTGTTGCCTGCATTGGCAGGCGGATTCTTAACCACTGTGCTACCAGGGAAGTCCCTGGTCTCACTCGTGAATAGTGGTTTAGTTGAGTACAGATTTGTCAACAGCTGTTTGACAATACTGTATACCATTATCTCTGACCACTGGTTTTGCTAGTAAGACATATTTTTTGGTTTCATTAGTTGTTCCTTTGTAGGTAATCAACTTTTCCCCCCCTCTGGTTGTTTTTATTATTTTGTTTTTAATCTCTGGTGTTCTGTAATTTCACGACAGTGTATCTAGGTGTGGATTCATTGTTATTTACTGTGTATAGGAATTGGAGTGCTTCCTTACTCTGAGGACTCATATATCTCTTAAATTTTGGAAAATTCTCAACCATTATCACTTTCTTTTCTACACCTCTTACTGGAAATATATTGGACCTTATTATTTGATCCTCCATGTCTCTTAACTTCTGTTTCATATTTGAAAAATCACTTTATAATTTCCTTTAGCATATTTATTTCCCAATTCACTATTTCTTTCTTCTTCTGCATCAGATCTGGTTGTTTTTCATTTTGAATTTAATGACTACCAGTTCCTTCAAGTTCTCTTATGTTCTTTTCAATATGTCTAGGTTTTTTTAGAGTTCTGTTCTTTCATTATGGATTCTACTCCTTTATCCCTACAATAATTTTAAATATTGTTATTTTTAGTCTTCTTTTGATTGTTCTACTCTCAGTTCTTCTTTTCATTGTGTTACTGATTTTCCCTCATGGTGAAATGTTTCCTCTGTAATTAGGTATTGTGCATTTTGTGAATTCATCTTCTGCAGAGGTTATTTTCTGTGAGTATCTCATTCCTAGGTTGTTGAGTGGCTTTACAATGGTTTCTGCCAAGGAGTTTTCAGTGGTTTAGGACTAAATTTTTACATTAATTTCCTGACTTGGGATTCCCTTACCACATTTTGGACTATATATCTACATGTGTCTTGGGGTTTCAGTTTTTCATTAAATTTTATTTTGCCTACCTAGAACCTGGAGTGGGTGACATGCTTCCTTGCTGCTTCCATGACCTAGGTCATTTTATTCATGGAGGGAACAGCCCGAAGGGCCCCATATACATCTAGGGTCTCATTTCCAAATTCACGAAGGCCTGAGGCCACATTTTGTTCTAAACTGGCATTAAAACCCAAGTTCCACGGGCCTATATCCAGGTCAGATACCAGTTTTGACCTGTCAGTTCATGCACTTATTATTCAGGTTTCATGTTTTCTTTTTGTTTCTGGCACCTGAGAATTTCTCTTTCCGTTTGGCTATGTGAATAGTGGTGCTGTGACCATTGGTGTACAAATGTCTGTTCGAATCCCTGCTTTCAATTCTTTTGGGTATGTATCCAGAGGTGGAATTTCTGGTTCAAATGGTAATTCTATTTTTAATTTTTTTGAGGAACTGTCATACTGTGTTCACTGTGGCTACACCATTTTCCATTCCCAGCAGTAGTGCACCAGGGTTCCAGTTTCTCTACATCCTTGCCAATGCTTGTTATTTTCTGCATTTTTTTTTTGGCCACGCCCTGCAGCATGTGTGATTTTAGTTCCCCAACCAGGGATCGAACCCGGGCCCTTAGCAGTGAGAGTGCCGAGTCCTAACCACTGGACCGCTAGGGAATGCCCATATTTTCTGCTTTTTTGATAATAGCCATGCTAATGGGTGTGAAGTGACATTTCATTGTAGTTTTAATTTTCACTTCCCTAATCTTTAGTGGTGTTAAGCATCTTCTCATGTGCTTCTTGGCCTTTTGTATGTCTTTTTATCTTTTACCTCTGATATTTTTCCTGTTTTACTGCATATTTTCTCTTTTATTTGAATTAAGATTGAGCTTGTCAAATTTCATAAGGAGCCTGATTGGGATTGTATTGGATTTATAGATTAATTTGAGGATTATTGGCATGTTTACAGACTTGAATCTTTCTATTCAGGAACACTGGGTGTCTCTCCAATTGTTTTATCTTTTTTCTTCCCCTGAATTTTCAATAAAGCTTTATGAAGATTTTGCACACTTTGGATTTATTCCTGGGTATTGCATCTTTTATATTGCTATTGTGATTTTTTTTTTTTTCTATTAGCTGTCCTAATGGATTACTGGTGGGTGAGATGAATGGCTTATTTTAGACTTGTTCATGTTGAGACCTACCTTCTACATTATTTTCTTTTATTGTTGATTGACTCCACTAGTTTGGATCATCACCTCCTATGAGTTTAGAGTCTTTTGCAAAATCAGAGCTATCACAACGCATATTTTTTCTTCAGATCATTTATGAAAATATTAAGCAAGTTCTATCCCAGAATTTATCTCCATGATACCATAGTGTTTGTATTTATCTATCTAAAACCAAGTTTATTCCTACTCTAGTCTACCATGAATTCTCAGGAACCTTAACAATTAAACGTCTCCATCTAGAGAAGTCCTTAGGTATCCCAATCATTTGTTTCTATCTAAGGAAACTCCTTATTCTTAGCCAAATGGTACCCGTCAATTTTTATTTTTTTAATTTTGGCCGCACTGGGTCTTTGTTGTGGTGCGGGCTCTTCGTTGCAGTGCATGGGCTTCTCTAGTTGTGGCTTGCGAGCTCCAGGGCGCACGGGCTCTCTAGTTGTGGCACACGGGCTTAGTTGCCCCGAGGCATGTGGGATCTTAGTTCCCTGACCAGGGATCGAACCCACGTCCCCTGCATTGGAAGGCAGATTCTTAACCACTGGACCATAAGGGAAGTCCCTACCCTTCAATTTTGTGTTAATCCTTTCCTCTCCTCTTCCTTTTCTCTCTCTCCCCTTCTCCCCACAGTTCTTCCTTCTTCTCTGCCTTCTTGCCATTTTTCTTCTTCTTCTTCTTTTTTTTTTTCCTATGTAGCTTTGGACCTGAGCAGGGACTAACTTGTGACCTCTGCTCATCCCCAGCCAGGACATCACAGGTGATATTTACTATTTCAACTTTGCCAACGGGCAGTCCATGTGGGACCATCCCTGCGATGAGCACTATCGGAACTTGGTGATCCAAGAGCGGGGGAAACTGTCAACTCCTGGGGTCACTAAGAAGAAAGAAAAGAAAAAGAAAAAGGAAAAGAAAGACAAGAAGGACAAAGAGACCTCCAGAAGTCCCCTGGTGAGTCAGTGGATGCCAGCTCTCAGAGAGGCCAGGCCTGAAACCTGAGGGATATCGGGAACCTCTGGCTGTTTACAGTTGGGAGGTTAAGAATAAAAATAATATAGTAATATTTTGATAGTGCATCATCTGAATTATGCCTGTCTTCTGGCAAATTTTCCTTTCAGGCTTCTAGAAGTGGTTACTATCTCGAAGCAATTTCTTTTTCCCCCTTGGGAGGCAGATATGACATAATAGGAGTAGTGAGTGAGTGCCCTGCTGAGGGTGGGGTTTTGCAGTGATGCCATCTGCCCCTCTGGAGAGTCGGGACACAGGGTGCACTTGGTGGAGGCCAGAGAAACTTGGAGGAGCCAGTGCCTCTCCCCTCCTTTCCGAGCCAGGCTTTCCTCATGTGGCTTCATCATGTGTCTCAGTGGTGCAAATTCCTAGATGTTTGATGCGCCATAATTCAGTTGTCAGAACATCAGTATCTTCAGGATCCAAAAAGAAAAGCTTGAGGCTTTATCTGGCCCTGTGGATGGGCTTTGCTGCCAGTGTCCTCGGTTCACGGTGAATAACTGAAATTTGATTGCAGTGCCATCACCTTGGTCCCAAGTAGCTTTTTTACTCAGAGTTGAAAGTTATCTTTCCCATGATCATTCTATTTGTCCCTCCAGGTGTGAGGCAGGTGGTCCACGTTGAGGAGAGGGAGGGACTTGGGAACCCAGTTTAGCCAGGTGGGGAACACTGGGAATACCTTTTCAACCCTCTTAATGGTCGAGTCGATTTGCTCTCTTATTTATAGTCTTTATTTCCCACTGGTGCCTGGTGCTTACTTCTCAGTGAAGATTTCCTCCATCTTCCTTCCTTTGCAAGGTGTCGGTTCTGACATTGGATAGTTGCTAATGAATTTATCCTTTTTAATCATTTCCAAGCTCTACAGATAATCCTCACCCCCCCACCCCCCCCGCCCCCAATATTACTAATCATGGTTCTGAGAAATAAGACAGCAAGTTTATTCTTCCAGGTGGAGAAAAGAGAACAGGTAATTTCCAAAGAGGCTGAATTTTCTAATGACATGTGTTTGAAAGGTAAAAGATGTATAATGGGCTTTTCACTAACCCCGGACTATTTTAGATGATAACCAGCATCTGGGAAGGCTCTGGCATGACTGAAGGTGAGAGGGAATGAAGTGAGGGTTCTGGGGTGGAGGGCTGGGTAATAGACTGAGCTCTGGGTATGTGACTGAGTTCCTGGAGCTCCCTGTTAAAAAGGATTCCTGCTGTGGTTTCAGGAGCTGAGGTCAAGTGGACTGCCCTGGGCTGCCAGTCTGGATCTTAGGGCTCAGGACAGGCGCAAACCAGAGTTTGTCCAGGGGCAGGCCTGACCAGGTGGGCGACCGGGCTCAGGTGGTTTGGGCTCTCTGGAGGAGAGCTGGGTGGAGTTTAGGGTGAATGTTTGCAGGATGTGGTTGATCTTTTATGGTTTTTTCTACCCCAAGATTCCCTGACTGTGTGGACCACTCTTGAGCAGTACCAACTCTTGCCTTTGGTAGAAGACCTAGTCCAAGTTCCCAAGGCTTGGTTCACTGCTTATGTTTCCCCTCTTTCCTCCCTTCTTCGACTCTTTCTGATAGTCCTTGATAAGGTTGGTGGATTTTATGAAATAAACCAATCACAGAATTGAGAGCTTGATGGTACCTTTGGGATAATCTAGTTGGTGATTTTCAGACTTTTGTTAGCAGTGGAACCCTGTCTTCACATCAGTTCTTCCATAGAGGGCCAGTGTATAAAGAAGAAGTGGAGCTGCTCTGGTTGAACCTGGGGATGTGGGTCTTGGTGATGCCTGTTCCCCATCACATGCCCACCATAGCAGCCCCCAAGGTACCAGGCGGAACCAATATGTGGGTTCCATGGTGCAACGTTTGTAAGCCATTGATCTCGTCGAACCTCCTCTTTATAGATAAGGAAACTAGGGCCCAGAAAACAATAAAGCTCAAGGGAGTTTTTAGCTTTTCTTCCCTCATTGGTTTGTGTTTTTCTTTAAATGGAGGGTGGGTTTCTGCTAAGGGTTTGCCAAGGGCTGAGGTAGCAAGTAGAAATCAGAAGTGCTTTGTCTTAGTTTTCTCTGCTTGTTTATATACCCATCTAGGAAACACAGCCTGAGCAGGGACTTCTGCCTTCTTCCTCCTTTCTCCGTGGCCCATCCCCTCTCTCAGCACCTGGGCTGGCTGATCTGGACCTAGACCAAGAGATGCAGGCTAGAAGTGAGGGCTCCTTTAAGAAAGGGAAGAGCCCACGTGTGCTGGCTGACACCCCTAGGCCTCTCACGGGCTCCCTGCCCAGCAAGCTACCGTCACTCTTCAAGGGCCAAGCTTCCCGAACCCACCAGATCTTTGCCGACGTGGAGAAAATCTTAGGCAGGGCCCCAGCCCACTGCAGGACAGAATTAGGCGATCAGCAGGGTCTGGAGAAACCCCAGCAGGCGACAGAGAAAATCTACCTGGGGTTTTCAGACCCTGAAATAGAAGAGCTGGAAATGAGGACCAGACAGAAAAAACCTGGCGCTTTGGGCCCTGACCACACCGGGCCCTTCCGGAACGGGCAGGATGCGTTAGAGAGCAGGAGCCAGACCTCGGTCCACTCGAAGTTTTCGGAAGCCCTCAAGGGCCTGCAGCCGAAAGGGGAGCAGCACAGGCATAATATGGCCAAGCGGAGCTCCACTGGCCCCGGGGGGGACAAGGGCCAGAGCCCCATTCCCTCACCGTCCCCTGAGGAGGATCCCTCCCTCTCCCTTTGTTCTTCTGACCCCATGCTGCCTGCCAGGAAGAGCAAGCCGTTCTTGTTAGTCAGCAGCCCAGCCGAAGGCCAGAGCTGGCAGGGCGTTTCTGGGGAAGGGGGCAGCATGGCCAGGGGCAGGAGGAGGCGAGAGCCCCCGGGATTGTGGATGGGACAGGTCTCCAAGCTTGTCCACAAGGACGCCCCTTGGGGCAGCAAGAAAATAGAGCCCAAAGACCCTGAGGCTCCAGGGGCCTCAGCCAAAGGTCCACCTCAGGGCCTCTTGCTGATACCCCCTGATACCCTGGTCTCAGAACCAGCCCAGAGCGCCCCTGCAGTCCCCTCGCAGGCCCCTCGAGGGTCTCCTGCCAGTGAGAAGTCACCACCCCCAGGCTCTCTGGAGCTCCCCGAAGAAGACAGGAGGCTGGGCAGGTTTGGGTCAGACTTGGAGAGTAGCAGCAGCCTGGCCTCTCACCTTGGCTCTGAGGTCCTGGGGGAGGTGACCAACTTCCCGTGGGACCTGCAGAGCTCACAGGGATCTGAGCGGGGCGTGGGTCAGTCAGGCCTCGGACCCAGGGAGCAGCACCCCAGCCCCTTCCTGGCGCCCCAGTTGTCCCACGTGCAGAGCTCTGCTGAGGAGCAGTCAGAGAGTGAAGACTACTCTGAGGACCAGAGGTTCTATCAGCACATCCTGCAGACGTTCAAGCTCTCCAGGCGGCTGGAGGGCCCGGGGCCGCCCGAGAGCGCGCGGGAGAGGCCGTGCAGAGACCTGGCCAGCATGGTCTGCCACCTGGCAGCCGAGTCTTCCAGGATGTCTAGTGAGGGCGAGCACGAGGCCGTCAGAGCCACGGGCTCCAGGTTTCTGTCTTGGGGGCCAGAGATGCGGGAGCGTCCTCAGAAGGTGGCCGGCACCCCGGCTGGGCAGGAGGCCTCTCAGCAAGCTCGTTTCCGGCCAAGCAGCAGCCCCCTCAGGCAGGGGCTGGTCAAGCTGAGTTCCAGCAGAGGGCTTGCTACAGAGCCAGGCAAGATGCAGCTTCTCAACCAGGTAGGCTTCTTAGAGAGCACGGCCTTCAGGCTCAGTGAACTTGACAGGGAGGGAGCAGGTTGAGCTGACAGCCTAACAGCCAGCAGGCCTGCTTTCCTGTTATCTGTCCTCCCTTGGTAACTATTGATCCCTTAACCACCCGGGATGGCCGTCTTGTGGGATGACATGCAGCTCCTGTTTCTTCTGCCCCATCACCTGCAAGACGGGGGCTGAGGGTATCTAGACTTCCCTTCCCTCGATCTAACTGTGCTTCGTGGGTGGTTCACATGCTCTGAAGATGCTCAGTTTCGAGGGTGAGCAAGGTGGCACTTATCCTGGCACTCATGCAAGATATAGGCACTGTCCCAGGTTTTGGGAAGCCTTCCCCATCAGCTGATTATAGAGCGGTCCTCCCAAGTAGACACCCTAGCCCCAGCCTCTGAACTTAGCCCCTTCTGGGAATCACACAGAACTGGAGAGTTAACACTGTCGTGAGAGGCTGAAGCCCAGGCTCTCTCTGCCGCTCAGTGACCTGTCTCTGCTCCTTGCTTCCCAGGGTTTCCAGAACCATGTGAATAACCCGTGTCAGGCTTGTGTTGCCCGCGTTTGGGCCTTCACTTCCTCCCCTATGGGGATCTCCCAAAGGGTTGGGCTTGCCCTGTCATTCTGACTCTTTTTCCCTTTAAAGAGTCACCACTTGCCTCATTCAGAAGTCAAATTGGATCACAGACCACCACGGGGGTCGATCTGCATTTCCCTGGCTATTCTTTTGCTGTTGCCCAGCTGTGGCTTTACCCAGTTGTTACCTCGGTTCCTAATTGCTGGCGTGTCCTGGTTCTCCGTTAGCTCTAATACCCACTGTAGCACTATAAATATCAGATAAGCTGCAGATTATCCTGAAAGTTTTAATTAGCCCAATGGCAGCAAGTTTATCCTCTCTGAAGGACAACGCCACGCACAGCCCATAGTGCGTGATCAGCTAGGAGCCAGGGATGTATAATTTCCCTGCTAACCACTGATTTGGTAAAGGCCTGGGAGAACAAAGCCCTCGGCGGGCCTGTCTCCCTCCCTCAGGCCCCCAGCACGTTAGCAAATTAGCCATGTTAGGAATCTGTAATTTTCCATAAATATAGTATGGGAAGAATTTTACTCGCTGATCCACTGGGCTGGCTGGGAGGAGCGGGCTGGGTTTGTTCACAGTTCACCTCAGAGCAGACTTGCTGGGCTCCTTTTCCACCATAGCCAGGAGGCAGTGTACGGTACTGGCTCAGAGACTGCCCTGCGTTCCGGTCCCACGTCTGCCCTCATTGCAGGCCCTATGATTTGGGGCCGGGCTCTTGACCTCACCAGTCTCCATTTGCTCTTGTGGGGACTGTGGCCTCAGATGGTTTTGAGAGTGAAATGAGACAGGTGCTTACCCCGGTGCCCAGGGCTCAGGCAAAGTTGGCCAATTTTTTTATTATCAGCTCCTTTTCTGCCTAACGAAGATACCCTGCAACAGGCCAGGTGACTGGGAACCTACAAAGGTTTGGGAGGGGGTCTCGTGTCACCTTTCAGATAAGCATCTGATGCCCTTCCCATGCAGAAATGGGTCGTGTTCAGAGCCCCCCCCGATGGTCTGGCCCCAGGCCCAGCTGCGGGTGAGAAGATGGGCCACCTGAACTCAGCCTGACCTCCTCAGGTTCCCCTTTCTCTCTTCAGTCCCCATGGGATTAGAGAGGAATGGAATTTTTGTGTTGTTTTATATACAATTTAAGTTTGAGGATTTTTAAAGAGCTCTTTGTAAAGTGTCCCCAGAAAGCTATCCTGCCTCGGCTTCTAAGCCCAGACTCTTGTGATGTGAATCCCTGTAATGATAGCAATTCCATAGCGCTGGTGTAGCCCTGGGCCACGCACACATGCTCCTTGCCGTCAGTATCTCATTTGAATTTCTCAACAAACCTTCTTAAGTAGCAAGACACACATCATCTCTGTCTTGCAGATGAGTAAACTGAGAATCCAAGAGTCCGTGAGCGACCCAAGGTCTCACAAATTCTGCCACCCAGTTGGTTTCTCTCCCCAGTCCTTGCTGGCACAAAGCCTTCGTTTGGCCACCCCAAGAACAGGGCGAAGGCGGGGCCTGCAGAGTCCTCTGGCGAGGCTCCTTCCAGCCCCTTTCCTCATCAGTGGAGAGCGGAGAGTTCTTTTGTTGCTCATGTGTATTTTTCATAGTTAATATTTATTTTAATTGAAGTAATACATGCCCATGTTATTAAACAATGTCAAGTCGAGCCAAAAGGCATAGAACGAAATATAGCAGTTCTCGGGTGTGGGTACCCCTCCCCAGAGGCAACGGCTTTCTTCCAGTGTTTGCTTCCATATTTGTAAATAATATGCTTAGACTGCTTTTTCTTGATTCATCCGTTTTCAACTTTATCTTTTGAGACTTCTCATGCTGGTAGATGAGGCTTTTGTCTCTTCTCCCCCCAACCCCCCAACTTCCTCTGTGGCTTCGGAGGGAGGGCAGAGTCCCTGCAGCATCTGCCAGATGTGAAAGAACCATTTGCTGAGAGATAGGCACAGAGTTACGAGAATCAGGAAACCAGCCCATGATTCTCACACGGCTGGCACAATGGTAATTTCTGGATGTTGTATTTCATTAGCAGCCTCTGAACGGAGGCGGTTTAAATTTGAGCGGGCAGGATTTAGATGTTTTATTTTTATATCCATCTCCACGCTCTCAGAGCCCTGTGGTTTCTTGGGTTTGTAACAGGATGTTTTCTGTTGCCCAGGCCCTGGGCTCCCCGTTAGCCCCCGTCCACATTCCTCTCGGGGGTCTGGCCCCGTTAAGGGGCCTGGTGGATGCCCCGCCCTCTGCTCTTCGTGGATCTCAAAGTGTGAGCCTGGGGAGCTCGGTGAGTCTGGTCAGCATGGAGAACTCTCACTGGTAAATGCTTTTGCTTGTGTTCGGTGTAGTTACCGTGGGGCCTCCATGTTCCATGCTAGGAACCATGACCCATGGATGAGAAATAGAGGGCATGGGCTGAGTCCTTAATGCTCATAATCTAGTGGGGAAGGTGAGTCACACCTGGAGGATGCTGAACATGGGCTGTGGGCGGTGGAGGATGGACCCAGGGCATAGGGACTGCAGTGGTGATTTCCCAGTCCCTGCAGCCAGGGCAGCAGGAGTTGGACAGGGAGGGATCAGTGTGAACTGGAGCTGCTGGGGTCAGCTTCCTGGAGGTGGTGGCCTTGCTCTGGGAGCCATCTAAACAGGAAGAGAGAGGAGAAGGCAATCTGAGGGTCTTCCCCGTAAGTGCCTTGGCTTTCCTTCTCTATTTTGGAGCCTTCACAGGGTCTCAAGACTTCTGCTTATACAAAGGGTGTCCTGGGCTCCATCCATGAGGACAAGAATGCTCTCAGCCTCTTGGCTTTAGGAGAGGAGACCAATGAGGAGGATGAGGTGGAGAGTGACAACCAGGTAAGAATGAATCCTTTTCTTGGCCAGGAAACCCTCTGTGCTATGAAAAAAAAATTTTTTTTTTAAATTGTGGTCAAATGTAAACCATAATTATCATTTTAACCACTTTTTTTTTTTTTTTTTGTGGTACGCGGGCCTCTCACTGCTGTGGCCTCTCCCGTTGCGGAGCACAGGCTCCGGACGCGCAGGCTCAGCGGCCATGGCTCACGGGCCCAGCCGCTCCGCGGCATGTGGGATCCTCCCTCACTGCTGTGGCCTCTCCCGTTGCGGAGCACAGGCTCCGGACGCGCA
This sequence comes from Physeter macrocephalus, assembly GCF_002837175.3. Classification (NCBI taxonomy): domain Eukaryota; kingdom Metazoa; phylum Chordata; class Mammalia; order Artiodactyla; family Physeteridae; genus Physeter; species Physeter macrocephalus. The sequence continues at coordinate 15,077,267 of NC_041229.1, read as the reverse complement.
GGCTCAGCGGCCATGGCTCACGGGCCCAGCCGCTCCACGGCATGTGGGATCTTCCCGGACCGGGGCACGAACCCATGTCCTCTGCATCGGCAGGCGGACTCTCAACCACTGCGCCACCAGGGAAGCCCTTAACCACTTCTAAGTGTACAATTCAGTGACCTTAACTACCTTCACAGTGTTGTACGGTCATCACCACTGTCCATCTCCAGAACTTGTTCATGATCCCAGAGAAACTCTGTACCCTTTAAACAAAGCTCTGCATCCTCCCCTCTCCCCAGTCCCTGATCTACCCTCTGTCTCTATGAATTTGCCTATTCTAGATATTTCATACAAGTGGAATCATACTGTCTTTGTCCTTTTATATCTGGCTTCTTTCATGTAGCATAATGTTTTCGAGGTTCATCCAGGTTGTCGCACATGTGGCTGGGTAATATTCCATTGTATGAATATACCATATTTTGTTTAGCTGTTCATCTGCTGGTGGATAGTTGAGCTGTCTTTACCTTTTGGCTAACCTCTGTGCTACTTTGAAAATAAGTGAAAATGATTTTCCAGCCCACAGCTTCATTCCTGGCTCAGTCTGTATACCTGCTGGGTCTGACCCAGAAAGTATAACCAGTGAGGAGCTTCTCGGCCCCCTGGGCTGACCAGTTTCCTTGCCATCGTTTTCATTTTCAGAGTGTCCGAAGCTCAAGTGAGCTTCTTAAGAACCTGCACCTGGACATCGGGGCACTGGGGGGTGACTTCGAGTATGAGGTAAGAATCTGAAACCCCTGGCAGGTCCCTCCTTCCTTTCTTTTTTAAAAAAAATATTTATTTGTCTATTTGGCTGCGCCGGGTCTTAGTTGCGGCATGCGGGATCTTTAGTTGCAGCATGCGGGATCTAGTTCCCTGACCCAGGGATCGAACCCAGGCCGCCTGCATTGGGAGCGCGAGTCTCAACCACTGGACCACCAGGGAAGTCCCCCTCCTTCCTTCTTAAGCCTTCCTCCTTGTGGGAGACTTATTTGGAAAGAGTACCATTTTGTCCCACTCCAGTCCAGGTGGGATTTCTGGGGTTTGGGGAAGCACAAGCGGGGAAAGGAGTTCATCCATTCACTCATGTCTCAGATAACCACGGTTTATTGAGTGTTTCTCCATGAGGCACTTTGCTAGGTGCTGTTGGCCACACACACCTCAGTTAGCTGTGATCCCTGCTCTCAAAGAGTTTACAGTCTCATCAAAGAGAGACTTACGTAGCTGGGGCTCGGAGTGGAATGCAGTGCCGCCGTCAGGGTGGTTAAACACAGTGTTGTGGCTGGGGAGAAGTCGGGGTCTCCTGTCCGTTTGAAAGGCCTTCTTGAGAATCTGACGTCTGAGGTGGGCCAGGAAGGACGGTGGGCAGGACCGGACGAGCAGAGGCGGGTGGTGAGGGAGAGCTCCAGCTGCAGGGCACCGCACAGGCAGAGAAGCAGGAGCGGAGCACGTGGGTGTCTCCTTTGCCTGGAGCCCAGGGTGCGTGTGGGAGAGGAGTGGGAAATGGGGCTGTGGAGGCAGGTTGGGCTGGGTCGTGGAGGACCTGAGTGTCAGCTGAGAAGTTGGGACTGGGTTAGACTGGCATTGGGAGCCATGGGAGGTTTTTTTTTTTTTTTTTTTTGCGGTACACGGGCCTCTCACTGTTGTGGCCTCTCCTTTTGTGGGGCACAGGCTCCGGACGCGCAGGCTCAGCGGCCATGGCTCACGGGCCCAGCCGCTCCGCGGCATGTGGGATCTTCCCAGACCAGGGCACGA
>NC_041229.1:15014828-15075439 GCF_002837175.3 Physeter macrocephalus | reverse complement strand
GTGTCCCCTGCATCGGCAGGCGGACTCTCAACCACTGCGCCACCAGGGAAGCCCCCATGGGAGGTTTTGAACAGAGGTGTAACGCCGTCCAGATGCTTAGCATTTGTCGAATGCTGGCTGTGTGGCGGCAGCTGTGCTGTGGTCGATCCCAGCCCTGGTAAGGAGTGGCCTGGGCGGGCCTCTGGGAGTGTGCAGTTGGAGAGAAAGGATGCTGGGCACTCTGTGCTTAGTGAGTGCTTAGTACATGTTGAATAAATGAATATTTAGGAAATAGTAAAGCAGGGCCAGGTGTATAAAGAGCTCGAGCACAGGTACACTCTTTGGAGGAGTTCTGAGGGCAGAGAAATTACCTGCCCAGAGATGAGGGAGAACAACATTTGACCCCGGTCTTGAAGAGTAGGGAAGTTTTAGACGTGGGGGTGGAAGGGATGTTTTAGGCAGGTGAACGGCTTAGCAAAGGCACGAGGCCTGAGAAATGCAGAATATGGATGGGACTAGCTTCCGGAATATCCCCCCAGCAGTCCTGCTGCTTCTCATGTCTTTCCCTGGTCTGTCCTCCACTCCCACCAGAATGTTCTTCCTTTCTCCCTCCCTCCCTCCCTCCCTTCCTTCCTTCCATTTTTGGCTGGGCTGGGCCTTTGTAGCTGCACGCGGGCTTTCTCTAGTTGCAGCAAGCAGGGGCTACTCTTTGTTGTGGTGCGCGGGCTTCTCATTGCGGTGGCTTCTCTTGTTGCAGAGCACTGGCTCTAAGCGCACGGGCTCAGTAGTTGCAGCATGCGGGCTCAGTAGTTGTGGCTCGTGGGCTCTAGAGCGCAGGCTCAGCAGTTGTGGCGCACGGGCTTAGTTGCTCCGCGGCATCTGGGATCTTCCCAGACCAGGGCTCGAACCCGTGTCCCCTGCATTGGCAGGAGGATTCTTAACCACTGCGCCACCAGGGAAGTCCCAGAATGTTCTTTCAAACCAACAAACAAAACCTGAAACTCATCATGTCGTCATAATAACTAAAAAACCCCAGTACATTCTTCTACTTGAAAAAGAACATTCCCTACTATTTGTTCTTGGTCTACTGTCTAATTTATTAATTTTTAACAATTAAGCTTTCTCTAAATATGTCCAGAGTATTCACACAACCAATAAATCATGAAGTCAACAACTCAGATTTCCCCAGATTTTGAAATATTGATTGCAAGGTCAGTTAAACTTTACGCAAAATAGAAAATTCCTTTAAAGACTTTGAACTGAAAGAGTTCACTCACATTTATTAGAATGACCACAAAACTGACCAGTGGAACAACAGTGCCCGTATCATGGATTTAACTGTTTCCTTATTATCTTTTATTTATGTCCTTATCATCCCTTTCCACGGTCTTATTGTTTCTGCCTCTTACTTCTTGGTCTTCAGCTCACCTTGAGAGCTAGGGGGAAGGTGCCAGGTTGGCTGAGGTTGAGAATGCTGGCTGACACCTAGGTGTAGGTGGGCTCTCCCAGCTGACCCAGCTCTAGCCATTGGGCAGTCCCCAGGTTATACTTAGGCTCACTCTGTAGCCTCAGAAACTGTCCCCGTTTTTGGCTCTGCCCAATCAGAAATGTTTTGATTGTGACTTTGATGCTTTCTGCCACGTGACACATTTTCTGAGTGTCATCAACCTGATCTGGCTCTACTTTGACACTTCCTTCTGAATGGGGCCTGGTCTGTTGGCATTAAATCCAAAGCCTTCTGTTTTTGGTTCCCTGAAATGATAACTTTATTTCTTCTCATCTGCCACTAAGACCTTATGATGCTGATGGAAACAGCAGCTCAGGTTTTGAGCCTGGAAGGATGTCCATGAGTAGGAATGAGGTGTCAGGAGGACTCGCTGGCTTTTGGAGAAAGAGGGCAGTCTCCACAAGACTGAGAAAATTGAGAGTAGGGATTCTGCCCTGTTCATGTCTGTGTGTCTGGAACCTGGCCTGCTCCCTGGAACTTAGGAAGTGCGTGGGTATGTTTTGCTGAGCGATTGAGTGGATGAATAGGTGAGTGAATGCATGAGCCACGCTGGGACTAGAGGGTATCCTGGCAGGTCGTGTTGTGCTTTTTTCTTCTCTGGGCTTTCCCAGGTAGAGTGGACACTGGATCCCCGCTTCAGCTGGTGGATTGATCCCGATGTGGATCAATCATAATGTGCTTTGACTTGGGCTAGTTAATTTTTCCTTTATAATAGTTTACAAATGTCAACAAAAAAAGGGATTTTCTTCTTTGACATGTCCTGGATTTTCAAAAGCTTCCCTTCTGATCTTTATATGCTTCTTTGGGGGAGTGGAGCTTTTAAATATATTTTTTATAACCTCTTTAATATAAATAGGCAACCCAGTGTGATGGGGAGAAATGTCTGGAGTGGGAGGTGTTAAATACACTCCCCCCCATCTCTAGCATCCCATCAGATTTAGTTCTTTTTGCCACATGGAGTGTTGGATTCCTGTGTTCTAACCTCAGGCAGGAACTGGGGCTTTTCCTGGTGGGGAAGGTTAGTGTTGGGGATGAACGGGGGTTTTAGGACAGACAAAGCTACCTCTGCTTACCATGCCCTTTAAAATGGCTTTTGTCCCAGTTTATAGACCTTGGGTCTTCTGAGCTGCCCACCTCGTCCCGTTGCTGGGCGGCCCCGGCAGCCTGAGATGGAGAGCTTATTCTGTGGTTTGTTTTACCCTGTTTCGCTGTCAACAATCACTTTGCTCATGATTCCATGAGAGGGCAGTAGGATGGCAAGAATGCCTCTCTCTCTGTCTCTCTCTCTTTCTCTCTGTGTCTCCTTCCCCCTCCTCTCCTGCCTTCAACTTAAACCCGTTTCTAGTCTATTACAGAATCAAAAGGGATACATTCCTGGAACAGACACTGAGAATGGATGGGAGTGAAAGAGGGGAGGCTGAAGGGTAGGTGAGCAGGCAGCAGATGGCCTTGTAGTGCTGGTGAAAAGACCATCCGCAGATCAAAGCGGGGGGAGGGAGCTGGGCTTAGAAATAACAGGATGATGTCAGTGTGATTGGAAAGTGCTAACACTGGGGAGCATTGCAAAGAACTGAGACCGACTGGGTGGGAATGAGACATGGAAAATAAACCGACTGACGTTTGGCTGGGTGGCGGGGGAATCTCCCCAGAACGGGATCAATGCCGGGACATGGTGTCCAGCTCCCCTGTCTCCCACTCCCGCCCTCCTGAGCCGTGTGGAATGTAGGGCCCCTGCCTTTGTGCTCTGGACCGCAGGAGGGGGATTGCAGCATGGGAGACCTCATAGCTTTTGGGGGGTATGTTAAATCTTCACGCAATGGTTCGTACAGGCACCCTCCTGCACCCCCCCTCTTCATGCAGATGGCAAAGTCTCTTTGGAAAAAAAACAGCAGGAATTTGCCTTATACTCAAGGACCTGGGGCTGTGACAGGAGGAGACAGAAGGAGTGTGAGCACGGTTGAGCTGAGAGCAGAGCCGTGCTGTGGGTACGTCCCCCGGGTACCCTGCAGGACGCTGGCGCAGGAGGCTGTGCGCGGGGGCCTGGGTGTGCGTCCTGGGCCGGGCCTCAGGCCGCGGGCCCCGCCATGGAATGAGGAGCAGGGGCTGAGTTAAAGGAGAGGAGCGTGGGGTCAGCTGGGTTTTCCAGACACTCAGCTCTCATTCATCCATTTGTGGATAATCCACAACAAATGCCTAGTCTTCCCCTCAGGACGTCCCCCTGCTGTCCTGTCATTGCAGTCAGTTGATGTGGGTGCAGGGAATGCAAGTTCACTTATTTTCATGTTAGCCTTGTTTTAATATTTTACTATTTATGTAGACAGAATAGGATAAGCTCCATGGAACATTCTTCTTTTGGAGAATTTTAGCTTGAGAGTGGCATAGCCTGGGCCTGACATTCTGTAGTCTGGCCATATTCTCTCATGTGTAAGAATGGGAATCTCCCTCTGGATCTGGTGTCCTCCGATTTTTGATAGGTTACTTGTTTTTCCGTCATCTTGAATATTAATAGTTAATATTTGTTTAGCTATTTTCCATTTCATAAGCACTATAACAAGTAATAGTCTAATCCCTGTATAATTTTGTAAAATAGATATCACATCTCCATTTTACAGAGTAGGAACTCCTATATCTGCATTGACCCACTTAATCATTTTTAATATTCAGTCAACAAGCATTGACTGAGCACCTATTATGTGCCAGAAACTAGACACTGAGGATAATAAGGAGCTGATTTGGTGAGGGCAGCAGGCAAGGAAGTCAGCAGTTATAGGACAGTAGTTGTTGTGAAAGAGGATGAGGAGGGCTGATCTCAGGAAGGCTTCCTGGAAGAGGCGATGCTGTGAGGACCAGTGGGAGCTTGTCAGGGTAGATTGTGTGTGTATTAAGAACGCGCACGGGGGCTTCCCTGGTGGCGCAGTGGTTGAGAGTCCGCCTGCCGATGCAGGGGACACGGGTTCGTGCTCCGGTCCGGGAGGATCCCACATGCCGCAGAGCGGCTGGGCCCGTGAGCCACGGCCGCTGAGCCTGCGCGTCTGGGGCCTGTGCGCCACAACAGTGAGAGGCCCGCGTACCGCGAAAAAAAAAAAAAAAAAGAACGCGCACAGCAGAGCAGGGAAATGGCATAACGTTTGTTCACGGGCAGGATGTGTGTGTCTGGAGATGACCTCGGAGGAGCGAGCAGGGCCGGGCCGGGTGAGGAGATGTGAACTGGTGGTCCGACACCTCCTCTGTCCCCTAATCCAAGGTCTGTTGCCTTTCTTTCATCATGAGATGAGCGCGGCCGGGGTGGCTTGGCTGTGCTTGCTGAGTCAGACCCCCTCACTCCCCCCGAGACACTCCCACATCCTTCTTGGCGTCCAGTAGCCCCACAGACCTGTCACTGCGTGCTGGCCGCCGCTGAGAGCCGGCTGCTGTGGGGACACCGAGGTGAGGAGACCTGGCCTCGCCCTGAAGATGCCTCTCAAAGAGGAGGAGCTCATCTTGGCCCCTCTGCACCCAGTGACCGTGAAGACTTCCTCCACACTGCAGTTAGGGTGTCAGGAGGGTGGGCAGCGCTGGAGGGCACCCTGCCTTTGTGCTGCCAGGGCATGAGGGAAGCCCACCCCTTCTCTGTTCAGCCTCTGCTTTTCTCCCTGGGACAGGCGTGGCACTGACCACAGCGTCACCACCGTGTCCGGTGCCCTTTGCTTTGGGCAGTAAAGGCTCATAGCCAGGGCCACCTGGGATGTTTCACTTTTCTCCATTCTCAGCTGAATTCCTTGAGGGCAGGATCTATCTTCCTATTCAGGTCGCCACGGTGGGGTTTGGCTCATAGAAGGCGCTCGGTGAATGAACTTGTGGGTCTCATCATAAAACATGAGTTAGCGTTTATGGAGCGCTTACGGTGTGCCAGGCGCAGTTCTCTCTTCTTTACTCACTCAATGAGTGTTAACTTATTTAATCTTCCCAACAATCCTATGAGATAGGCCCTACTGTCCCCCCGTATTTTAGAGGAAGAAACTGAAGCCCAGAAAAGTTAAACAGTTTGCCTAGGGTCCCTGTACGCACGGAGCCAAGATGATTTGAACCTGGGTGTTCTATCTCCGAAGTCAGGCTCTGAAGTGCTCTGCTTTCCTGCCTCTCTTAACCATCCTTGGAAAGTTTGGGTGGGCTTGTCAGTCGGCTGTCAGACCTGCAGTGGATGGTCATGGCTTTGGGTTCCGTGGATCCTTTAACAGGCAGATGGCATGGGTGAATGGCGTGCCTGGGGCTTTTCCTTGGCCCTCTGGACTCTAGTCGTCACGCTTCTTGTTGGAGTGTCCAGGGTCAGGCTTCAGGAAGTCTCAAAAATCCCTGCCAAGAAGTTGTTCACGCTGGCAGCCCAAGTTTAGGACAGATGTTTTCTGGGAAGAAGGCTTCTCTGCTTGAGCCTAGGAGAGATCGCTGGCTGTATTTCTAAGGGAGGGGTTCCTTTTTCTCTTGTGGTAGCAAGGTTTTTCCTGGTCTTTAGCGTGGGGTTTGTGAGCGAGGAGCAGGGTGGGCGGCTGTAGAGGTGCACTACTCCCATCTCCTTTCAAGAGGCCCTGCAGAGGGGACCTTGGGGATTAATGGCCTGCAGCTGCTGAACCTTTGATCCACCCCGGCTCGTGCCAAGGCCGGGCTTGTTGAGGGAATTGATGGGGTGCAGCGGGCCCCAGAGCAGGGCCATTTCTGCCCGACGGCTGCGGGACTGTCCATGGGGCTGAGGCCCTTTCAGAACTGTGCTGTGGCCTGAGGCTCTCCTACTCAAACCCCCCTCCTTCCCTCTCCCCTGTCACAGGTCTCAGACCTGTGTTCCCAAGCCTCTCCCCACCTCCCGTATCCTCATGGGCATTTCCCCCAATCAGTCTTCTACACACCTCACCCCATCTGGCACCTGCTGCCCAGAGGACTCACTTGATGGTCCTCCGACAGAGGAGCCTGGGTCCAGGGCTGCTTATGCATCCTCCCTCAGGGGGAGGCTATAGGGAGAGAGCTACCCTCATTGCTATGCAAAAAGGGTACCCTCCTGATATTTCTTCCCTGCTGCCTTTTAGAAATGAAAACTCTAGACTTTGGTACTTTTCTCTCATGCGGTTCTCCGTCATCATCATCGTAAACAAATATTGACTTCTGAGCCTGCCATCTTATGGTTTGGCTAATGGGGCTGGAATGAGCCAGATTTATTACTCGAGAATGTGATGGGTGGTGACAGAGTTGTATAGTGCAGCGCACTGGATTCTAAGCTCCTCTGTGGACAGGGATCAGGTTGGGTGTATTCAGACCACCATAGAGTTTCAGAGTCAGTGGAGCTGGGCTGGAGCCAGGAATCTGTGTTTTTAAATGCTTTTGAGGTGTGGGATAGCCATTGGTTTCAGAACTGTAGGCGTCAAGGAATGGCAGCTCCGTCTTGTAGCAAGTCTCTAAACCCTTTTATTAATTCCTGACGTCTTCCTTTCTGACACGGTCTTCTGCTCCCTAGGAATCTCCAAGAACAAGCCAGCCAGAGGAGAAGAAGGACATTTCTCTGGATTCCGATGCTGCCAGCCCCCCTGCTCCTGGCAAGCTCTTCAGCCAAGGTGCAGATAGCAGCCTGAGCAGTGCCGATGGCCAAGGGCAACAGGGAAGAGGGGCAAGTTGGCCCCCAGAAAAAGAAAAGAGTGAGAAGAATGATCCCGGGATGTCCAGGAGTGTGGCGGACCCTGGGGGCGACCCCGCGGGCGATCAGCCTGCCAAAGGCAATGAAAAAGAGGCACCAGAGGACCCGGTGGATGCAAGAGAGGAGGGTTCCCGGAAGGAAGAGGCAGCAAAGGAGCCAAAGAAGGAGGCTTCCGTCCCGAAAGAGAGCAGATCAGAGGCGAGCGAAGTAAGTCACTTTGTCCCACGGGCAGTTGCTGGCTGCAGCCCTGTGCTGCTCTCCCGTGCCCTGTGCACGTTCCTCTCCCTTCATCGTTATTACTGAGTCAGGAGCTGCATTTGCAGGCCCGGCAATGGGCCGTCACCATCAGCCAGAACCCTTAATTGTGACAAATATGCCCAGACCCAGCAGGCAGTAAAATCCTGAATGAAACTCCAAACCTGCTGGCACTAGAAATTCAGAGCAGAAATTTGCGTTCCTGTTGGCACCTCCTGGGATATTCCTATTCCTCTGGTCTCCCACTTACTTCCTCTTGCCATTTCCTGCCTCCCCCTCCTACTTCTTGACATCAGTTTGGGGTGAGTCATGGTTGCAGCCTGTGTTCCTGCAGAGAGAGGAGTCTGTTGAGGGGTGTGGGGGGACGTTTGGGAGTGTGCTGCCCCGGCATTGGTCAGTTAGGTTACAAGAAGACTCTTCATTGGTCTCTCTGGCTCCTTTGAACAACCCAAGACACGGGAGTCTTGCTTGGTAAGATCAGGCCAGTGACCCGGATGGACAGAAGTAGGACCCAGCTGTGAGAGCATTTGGCATCTTTATTTTCCAGCCCTTAGTCCTGCCCTTCCTCCAGGTGGATGGTGAGGGAATTCATTTAAAGAGCTTTTACCTACTTCCTGGAAAAGATACTCTCATTCTGTTTTCCTAGGATCGCATCAAACTTCCCCACTGCCGACTTTCTAACCATCTTCCCCTCGGCTTCACTTGGCCCTCCTTCCAGGTGTAAAGAGTGTTGCCCATACTAAGCGGGGCTGCCCAGGCTGAGTGGGCCGGGGGCAGGTGTCCAGAGAGAATGGGAAGGTCCACGGGCCTCTTTCAGGTTTTCCAGAAGAGGTGGATTTAGGTTTGGGTTCAGCCCTGTGTTGGCACCGTGGATAGTGATCACGACCCTCTGTCCTCTGCTCCGGTGACTTCTCTGTGGGTCTGTCTCCCCAGGAGTCAGAGATCAGTGAACACATGAAGGAACTACAGCCCTCAGACTCCGCTGCTTCTGACCCCAAGTCCTTTCTTGGCCTGGTGAGTCTGAGATGGGGGGCAGCAGAGAGGTGGTGAAGAGCGTGGGTTTGCGAGGTCCTGTGTTTGAGTGATTCGCTGAGCATCTCACAGCTTGTAAGTGGGGAAGTTAGGACTCAAACTTGGATCTTGTCTAACTCCATTTTCTCAGCCCTACGTACTAAGGATAACACTACCTACTTTATAGGTTTGTTGTGAGAAGAAAGTGGGGTAAATAGTATAAAACATTAGCATATAAACATTAAACAAACATAGCTGTTATTACTATTACTGCTGTGTGAATTGCCTGTGAGATCATATGAGATCATTGCCTCTGGGCTCTAGCAGGAGCATTACATGAACCTAGGAGGTTAGAGACTGTGTGTGTGTGTTTATGGAATCACTGAGCCATGGTGAGGACCAGTCCTCAGGCTCTCAGGCTCTGACCAGGAAGGATGCTGTGGTGTGGTATCATTTCCAAAGTTAAGACTTTGTCCTGGAATGCCAACATCCATGGTTTCTTTGTCCCAGTCCTTCCACCCAGCCTGCTGTAGCCTGGCTTCACTTGCCAGGTTTGTATCTATGGGGAGGAGTTCAGGGTGCTTTTTGGCAGAGCACTTTTTCCAGAAACCACGCTCCATCTGTTTGGAGGAGGCAGATCAAAGGGAAGGGATTAGTGGGAGAGGGTCAGGGATGCACAGTAATGATACGAGGGGGTGCAGAGGAATTAGGAGGCTGTGTGCTCAAGCCCCTCACTGAGCCATGGGCTTAGGAGCCAGATGGCAGCTGCATTGAGTGGAGTAGGACTCACGCTGAAAGGAAAATGTCATCAGCAAAGAAAACCCACAAGCTAGGAACGGGAGGCAAAGTCCTTGTTGGCAAAAAACGTCATGAAGAATCGCTGTGTTACAGAACTCTCTGAAGCAAGGGCCCTGGCCCTGCTAAAGGAGTCACTGTGTGGAGAAACGGGCTGCCCATCGGCATTTTTCTTCTCTATGGGAGTGGGTGGAGGAAGCCACAGACAGCAGGACCAGACCGTGGCTGGGCGTCCCTCCATTTATCAGGGCTGATGACAGAACTGTCCCTGTTAGCGTGCTGTCAGGTAGCCGTCCGTCACCTAGCCCAGTGGGGATCTTGGGCTCGGAGGGGGCGGGCTCGTGGCTCTGTGGCAGCCAGAGGGCAGCTGGGAGCCGGCACCTGTGTGGGCACTTGCTGCCCGTCCCAAAGAGAAGCTGGTGGAGGAAGTGGCGCTCATTCATCCCCCTTGTCCAGAGTGACACCTGTATGGGAAGGGGAAGGAGCCAGCTGGGTGGATCCTGGCAGGCCCTGGTGTCCAAGCTGCCCACAGGGCTTCTGGGCACTTTGGCCTCCTGGTTGGGCACCAGGAGGGAGAGACAGCTGGAAAGTGACATGCTTTGCAGCACATGTCACACAAAGAGCTTGGGCTTTGGAGTCGGCCCAGGGCACTTCTGACCCCCAGCCCTATTGCTTACCAGATGCGTGACCTTGGATAAATTACTTGGGCTCTCAAACTGCTTCCTCCGTGAGATAAGGATAAGAGGATCAGTCTCATAGGGTTACTTTTTTCCCTGTAATTTGATTATGAAAAATTTCAGACATACTGAAAAATTAAAAAACTTTTACAGCGAATAGCCTCATACTCACCACCTAGAGTCTACAGTGAACAGTTTACCGTACTTGCTTTGCCACATACCTTTCCATCCAGTCGCAGTGTTAATTTTGAAGGTGAAATTAATGAGTAGCTGTCGGAGTGCTTGGTACAGTGCCTGGCATGTAGTAGGCGTCTTTCTGGAAGGTGGGGGTGGAGGAGAGGCCCTGTATCCCTGGTGGGCGCTGAGCGTGACAGAGGAGAGCTGACCTCCCCGTCTCTACCATCTCCAGGACTTCGGTTTCCACAGCCGGATCTCGGAGCACCTGCTGGATGTGGACATGCTCTCCTCTGTCCTGGATGGAGCCCGCTGGGAGGTGAGTCTCTCTAGGGCTGGGCTGGAGCCTCACTTTTGAGGATAATCAAGAGCTGAGTCCTGCCCATCCCAGGGTGCATTTCTGGGTGTTCTTTCCCTTCTGATTCATTAAGTCAAGGCCCTGATTGTGCCTGTGATGGGGCTTCCGACATACATGCTCTGTTGCTGCCGTGAATTAAGGCATTCCGTGACCTCCACCCCCATATATTTATCTGTTTATCCAGTCACTTAGCAACTGAGGGCCGACCACTTGCTCCCGTGCAGAGCACTGTGTAGTTTGTGGGTTTCAAGGCACTGCCCAGCCTGGCCCATCCAACCTCTGCAGCCTCATCCTCAGCCCACCGCCCATGCCCCGGCTGTGCCCACCACTCGCCGTTCCCCTGGGGCCACACCCTCCACCTCCTTCACCACTCTGCCTGCTGGGCTGCTTTTCCTTTTGTCCCGGCAAGCTCTTTCTTGGTCTTGGAGGTCCACCTCTGATATCACCTCCTCCAAGCATGATTTATCATTCCTTCCCTTTGCTTTCCTTTGCTTCCCTTAGTGCTGCTTCTTTCGTTTTATGGTTCTTTGTCTCCCCTGCCAGATGTAAGCTCAGACACAGACCCTGTCCTTAAGGAGCTTGAAGCCAAGATCATTTTTTCCTCCTCTGTAGGGTTGTTGAGAGGAGAGAGATTCTGACATGTGGTCTTTGCAAGTTTGAGCGGGCATTTGGTTTGGGTGAAACAAACAAGATATTTAATGTGAATCAGGCCTGGGTGCCGGGATAGAGTTACAAGGTCGGTTGCATTTGTGCCTGACATGTTCTTCTTGGTTCTGCTGGACCTTGGTCCCCACTGTTTGCAGCACTGGAGGTCTTTAAAGGCACAGACAAGACCAGGTGGTGTTTGTCAGGAAGGGTTTGGAGCAGGTGATTTGTGAGGCACCTTACTGAGTTGGCCGGGCAAGGTGAATTTCCATTGTTCTGTCTCCAAAATCTGGCCAGTATTAGAATACTTGGGGGGCTTTAAAAAAGACAGATTTCTAGGTCCTGCCTAAGACCTCACAAGGCGAGCAGCCTCTTTTTGGGCCATGCCACTTGGTATAAAGCAGTAGCAGGGCCTGGCTTGCATTTGGTTCTCATGAGGCACCCTCTGAGGCAGCCGCCCTGGCAGAGGGGGCCCTAAGCTGTATCTCATGACCAGTGTGGAGCAGTGCTGGGTGCTCAGGTTGGCTGACTGCGTGGAGCCCTTTGCGAGATTGTGTCCGCCTCTCACTTCAGGGCATGGAGGGGCTGAGCAGGGAGGTAGAGCTGGAGGGACAAGAAGCAGCCTCTTTGTGGGATGGATAGAACCATAGGTACAGTCCCCTTTGTCTTTCCAGGGGGCACTTGTTCATTTTTCCTATTCTCTGGATCTTTCCCAAGGCCAGGGCCAGTGCAGAAGCTTAGAACTGAGCTAAGTTAATTTTTGTTCACTTAAACATTTTTTATGCATCTTTATTGAGATCTAATTGACATAAACTGGACACATATAAATGGTACCACTTGATAAGTTTTACCATATGGATACACCTTTCAAATCACCACCATGGTCAAGATAATGATTGTAATGAATTACAAACATGATGAATTTTATAATAGGTTACAAAAAATAACCATAAAATTATTTCAAATAATAGAGAAGGTCAAAGTCTTCTACTTGCTGCAGACTTACTCCCTCCCGCAGGTAGGGACTGTTAGTTTCCATTAACATTTTTCATGTGCCTTTCCAGAAAATTTTCTGTACACATATAAGCATGTATTTATTTTCTATTTGTTAATCTTTTTTTTCCCCACAGAAATTGGAACTGTGCTATAAAAACTGCTTGGCAATATGCTCTTCAAATTCGAGAATAGACCCGTAACTTATTTCTATGCTATTTCAGATCTGCCCTACTCCTTTTATTGGTTGCATAGCATTCTGCTTTATGAATGCACTGTGACTTACTGGGATTTATTAAACTGAGGACTGCATCATAAACAAAAAACAAAACCCCAGAGCTGAGTTTAGATTGGGGAAGTGGTGTCTTGAGCAGTCTTAGGCCGGAGGCTTAGAATGTGCTTGTGTCTCCCCTCTCTGAAGAGTGCCGATATGCCTGATTTCTTGGTCTGGTTCCTTTGACTCCCTTTCTGGGGCAAAAATGTCTAGGGAGCAGGTAGAAACTCTGCTCAATGGACCTCTGTCTGGGTACTTACCCAAGGTGTCCCTTATTCTCTAGCTGGGGGCTAGTTGAGTTTCTAGCAGAAATATGGAAGGTGAAATAAGAAGGAAATAGACAGGCCTTGTCTGTAGCTTGTCCTTTCTGATTCAGGGCTCAGTCCCCCGATATTTATTACAATCACTGCACTCTGTTACCCATCTTATATTTTAGTTTGTGAAATAGATTGGCCTGTGTGATTGTTTTTGTTTTTGTTTTTCCTTGAAAAGAGAGAGGGGGAGCTGTCTGCTGAGCTTGTTGTGAATTGTAGGGAAGACAAGTTGTGAGTTGAGCTCTGCAAGGGAGGGAGGTGGGGTGGGAGAAGGGCGGCCCGCCCCGCCATTGTCTGCGGGCTCTGCCCGGCTGATGCGATTAGGAGTGGCAGCCCTGGCAGGGAGCCCTTCTGCTGCGGGCACCAGGAGGCACTCCCAGGCAGCATTGCTATTTTTCATGTAATTTGGGGGAGCTGGCTTATAGTTCAGACCCAACCAGATGGCAGAGTCGGCCACAGCTGCCGGGGCTCAGGCTGCCAGTGGAGAGGTGTGGGGGGCTGGGGGCATGGGGCTGGGGACACGGAGGTGTGCCAGCCCGGCCGGAGCCCTGCTGGGGAAGATGGAGTGAGCTGTCTCCTGCCCCACCTCTCCTGTTAACCCTCGTGTCCCGGAACAGACAGGGCTCCTGTCAGTGTGACAGAAGGAGTGCAGGTCCTAGGATGGGGACTGGCACTGGCAAAGCTGGGTTTCTTTTGTGTTTTGTTTTTCCTCAGGCTGGGGAAGAGGAGAAAGGGGGTATGAGGAGAGCTCATATTTGTGGCATGCCTTCTTTTGGGCCGGAGTCGGGCTTTATGTACATGATCTCATTTAATCTTCACCAGAAGCCCTGTGAGCTGTGGTTTGCCGTCCCATTTTGTAGTGGAGGAGGTGCTAGAACAAAGGGTTGAGTCCAGGCTGACTGCCCTACTCTACCCGCGTGACCTCACCCCTGCAGAAAATATGTGAATGTATCAAGAATAGTCCTTTTTCACCAGCTTGCCTAATTTGCCTAGACACCTAAGCTTTAAAATGAGATTTGGGGTTGGCTTTTTTTTTTTTTTTTTTTTTTTTTTGCGCTGTCTGGCTGGTGAAATCCCTGACTAGGAAGGGGGCATCATTGTCTGCTGATGGGACCTGGGTGTCGGGGGAGCAAAGGAGCGCCCCGTCTTCCTCCCTTCAGGTGCCCACACAGTGCCCTTCTCGTCTGGAGTACAGCTGTCTGTCATTTCACCAAGTCTCCATCTCTCCAGGGTCCTTCCTCTTTAATGCACTTGTCTGCTGTGCCCAGTCCTGCTCACTTAATTTGAGCATCCCCGATTATCACTGGCACTGGTGGTCTGGGGCCTCTGTGGACCTGGGGTGTTCATGGATGGCTCCGCTTTGTGCAACTGGCAGTGAAGGGTTTCCAACTGCAGAAGGCAGGATTTTCTTTTTCTTATGTGTTCTGCTTCAGCCTCTGGCTTCTGCCTCTGCCTGCAGTGGCTTTGGTGTCTGACTCATCCTCCCCAGGCCAGCAAGGCTGGCCCTGGGAGCAGCTGTGAGCCTGGGGGCTTAGCCAAAGCCCCAGGGCCTTCACTGTGCAGTAGACGACCTTCTCTTCTGCATCCTGAGTGGTCCTCACTCACCAAGAGCCACCTCTCAGTGCTTCCTCCTGGCATGAGAGTCAGTTGGAGGATTAAAGGACCCAAAGCAGACCCCCAACCCCCCAAAGTATACACTTTCCACTGCTACTTGCCTACAGGCCCAGAGGTTGGGAAGAGAAGACAAGGATGCCAGCCAGTCCAGCCAAGATGAGCTGCAGAGCAAGAAGTCCAGAGGCTCGGAGAGGTATAGTGCGTGGGAGGCCACCCTCAGGGACTTTGGGATGGCGTGGACTTGGGCAGAATTCCTGGCTTTGGTCTATGTACCTCAGTGTGCTCCTGACTGAAGGCAGATGGTGAACTGTCTGGATGGCCTTGCAAAGTCTGTGTGTGTGTGTGTGTGTGTGTGTGTGTGTGTGTGTGTGTGTGTGCAAACCAAGTCAGGAGTGGGAGGTACTGCTGGAGCATATGGGGGTACTTTGTGCCCATAGCAACATTGTGGGGACAGGGCTCTGTCCTTTTCATCAGATTGGATGAAGCCTTGTGTGTCCCTGCTCGTGGGCCAGGGCTGGATAGCCTGCTCGAGGTCCAGGAGACCATGTTAGAGGGTCGGTAGCGCAGCTCAGAGCTCCAAGCCAGGCCTTACCACATCAGAAATGGCTGCGGCTGTGTGAGTGTGTGTGTGTGTGTGGTGTGTGTGTGTGTGTGTGTGTGTGTGAGTGAGAGAGAGAGAGAGAGAGAGAGAGAGAGAGAGAGAGAGATTGAGAGACAGGAGCTTCCAGCTTCTCAGGCCTGAGCCCATGATAAGAGAAGGGCTGCCACCCTTTGAAGGGGAAGGGGGTGGTCATTCTACTTTTTGGACCTTGAAAAGCTATCAGCATTCTTGAAGCTACAGCTTCATGCATTGTCTATAGTCTGACCATTTGAGTCTGGCTTCTCTTTTTCTCCCTCTTTTCTGCTCAGTTCTTCCATCACTACCCCCCGCCCCCAACACACACACATACTCTCCCCGGCCCCAGTGATGGCAGGAATGCATACACCTGTGAGTGTGCCCAGCTCTCACTCCTGGGCCAAGCAAATGCAGCCCAGGGACCTGGGAAGGCTGAGTGTAGTCCAGGCAAAGGGAGAGCTCCGGAGGGAGTTCCTTCGTCCTGCTTTTCTGGCTGCTTTGGCCTCCGTGGGCTCTCCATGGAGGTGGGGCCCCGGCTGGGGTCCAGCCCGCAGGAGGCATGCACCTCGGTCCCCGTACTCCATTCCCCGATTCTGCTGCTCTCTGAGTGGAGGCCCTGACTCTGCTGCTCTGCCCAGGTTATCTCCTCCTCTTCTGCATGGGGAGCGGCTCCAGAGTCCCCTTCACAGCCAGGCCACGGATGAAGGGCCTCCGCAGCCCCTGGAGGAGCAGCCGGAACAGAAGGGGGCAGAGGAGCCTGGGGAGGGCTCTGCAGGTAGCCCCACGCCCCCTGGTCCCCTGCAGAGGTAAGGGTGGGCTGGAAGCCTCCCAGGGTGGGCGTGGTGGGCCTGGAGAGGTGGGGAGAGCAGGGGGCGGGGTTGCAGCCTAAGCAGCGGCAACGGCAACGGACGTTTCTGCTTAGTGTTTCACACAAGCTGGAGAGTTAGGAAATCTGCCTCTTCCTCGTCCTTGGCCTACAGCTAAAGTCGGGGTGCACGGTCTGAGTAGGGGAGCTTAGAAACGCTGGAACTAGGAAGTATGTCTTCTGACCCAGCTGCCCTCCTGCCAGGGGCCGGGGCAGAGACTGCTGTCACCCTGGACTAGGCTGCTCCTGCCAGGGGGGCCATCTCTCCCGGTCCCCACCTGCCAGCCCCCTCCTTCCCAGCAATCATCCGCCGCTAGTCACTCAGCAAGCCTGCGGGGAACCCTGCTGGGCGCAGGGCCCCGGGCTTCCCTGAGGCCAGCTGAGAGGACCTTCACTCCCTCGGCTGCTCCAGAGCTGGTGTAGCCTTGCTAGTTTGTTCCCCTGGCAGGAGAAAGACGCTGGTCTTAGAGCTCATCTGGGTGGAGTGAGTCACTGGGGGAGGCTGAGCAGCGGCCGTGATTAGTCAGCAGCATCCACGGCACCCCTGCTGCGTGCAGAGCTTCTCCTGGGTGCCGTAGCCACTCTGCATCCCACCTGGGACATGAATCTCTGGTCCTTCAGTGTAAACTGCTCGGGAAGAGGCTGGGGCGGGTGCTGGATCTGAGACCTGAGATAGGGAAACCACAGGTCTTGCCGGGGCCGCGCCTCCTTCGTCCCCATCACAGACCTTTGACCCCGAACGGGGTACAGCCGGAGCCTCTCACCTTCCTCTGGCTTTAACACAGTTGCTTCCTTGTTGCTGTCAAGGGAGGAGAGCCCAAGCCCACCTGCCGCCCACGAGAGGGGCGAGGAGCGGTGCTCCCAGGCCGAGGGGCCGGGCCCTGGGCAGGACGAGGCCGAGGGGCCCGAGGAGAAGGTGGCGGCCAGCCCCACCCTGCCAGTCTCTCCAGAGGTGTAAGGGCCAGTTTTCATGTCTGTCCCTGCCCTCCATTGTGTGTGGATTGCTTCAGTGCCCATCTGGTCTTGGATGGTGGGGAGGGGGTTGCTGTGGCTCCGGCTCAAGGAGTGGACTGGGGGGAGAGTGAGTGAACCCTTGGTTCTGCGTACAGCCTTGACCCCTAAGCAGCCCCCGGGGCTCCCCTGGTCAGCACCTGGGGTACGAGGCTGGAAGCGAGGGGGAGGGGGGAGGGTATCTCCTGGGCCATTATCAGAAACCTGGTAAAGCGTGTTTTCCCCTCTACCAAGCACTGTTTTTCTTTGAAAAAATTATTGAGGTATTTATACACATGAAAGTACATACATCTGAAATGTCCCAAGTCAGTGAGTGTTTACATACCGTATCACAACCACCCAGATCATTTGCACATTTCCATCCCTCCTGAAAGTTTCCTCAGGCCCCTTTCCTCTCAGTCCACCTGCCCTAGGTCACCGCTATTCTAGCTTCTGTCCCATAGATTCGTTTTTCCAGTTCTCTAACTTCATATGCATGGAGTTATCCAGTACACAGTGTATATCCTTTGTGCCTGGGTTCAAAGCTCACCTGTGCTGTTGCACCAAGCACTTCTAAAACTTAGAAACCTTTTGCTCTCCTCCCCTTTCTCACCCCTTTTAGAGATAAGGAAACTGAGGTTCAGGAAGGTGAAGTGATTTGCCCAAGGTCACGTTGCCAGTCGGTTGCAGAATTAGGACCTGAGCCCTCTAGTCACCTGAGCCGTCGACTTCTCTGACTCTTGCTCTGCAGCCACTGTGCCTTTTCTCTGCATGGAGAGAAACAGGTGTCGGGGTGATACAGGTTTTCCTGTCTGTGAACTGAGCAGTACAAAAGGATTAAGCGTCCTCAGGATTCCGGCTGACTATTGAGCAGAGACAGGTTCATGCACTGATTACTCACAGGAAGCGTCACCGAGAGCTGGCAGGGCACGTGAGTGCACAATCTCACGTCATCGCTGTAGCGCTGCAGGAGTGATGTAGGGAAGGGGTAGCCCATTTTTCAGGTGGTGATATATCCCACAGTGACAGCTCTGCCCCTGAGGAATGACATCGCTTTCCCAGGTCCCTGGGTGGCTGTGGACAGCCAGATCAGGGTGCTTTTGATGAGGACAGGAGGTGAGTGGGGTTCAGAAACACGACCCTCTGGGCAGAGGTCAGAGGGCATTTTCCCAGGGCTTCTGGAAGAGAAGCTGGCCAGTGAGGCTCCTCCTGGCTGCCTGGGCTGATGAGTCCCCTTCCTTTGTGTTTCTCCTCCCATCCCAGTGAGGCTGCCCCTGCTGGGGGGCTCTCTCCTGGACCACACAGTTTCAGTTTACACAGCGCCCTTAGGAAATGTCTCTGTTCCTTTCCTGAGTCTTCTCAGGCTCCATAACTTCCTTGTTATTAATCTTTACAGCTACGTTAAGAATGGATTGATTTTTCTGGGATTCGTGGGGAGTGGCTCTGTGTCTGTGCCTCATTTGTATCCGTGGGATTTTAATTTATGGAGGTGACTGAGTGACAACACAGAGAGGCCAGTGCCACTGAAAGAAGAATTTATTCCTTATATTTCCAGAGAGAAGAGGGCATGCCACGCCAGGTGGGGCCACGTGGGGAAGGACCAGATTTGGTCAGGAGGCCGAAGAGGCGAGAAGGAAGAGCGTGACCCAGAGGCTTTATTGGGGTTTTCCTGGGAAGCAATGGGCGAGACAGGGTAAGTACCCTGAGCGAGTGGAGGGGTGGAAAGTTTGAATAATTTTGGAGGGCTCTGGGCCTGGTCTCTAGTTACCTGGTGCCTGCCCCTGTATGATTTTGGGCGTGGGCATTAGATCAGGAGATGGCAGGGGGTGTAGGGATTGGTTGGTTTGCATGTGAAAGACATACTCCCTTTGCTGTCTGTAAGGATTGGCTGGCCTGGCAGGGGTACCCTCTCCTTGACCAGCCAGCTTTTTCAGATGCCATAACATCATGAAATACAGAAAATAAAAAGCATGGTTAGTGGAGTCTGTCACCTGCATAGATATTGTCAAGCTGAATCAGGAGGAGTTAAGAGCAAAGGGCAGGTCAGGGAGTGCAGGCAGGGCTGGCAAGCAGCCACCGCTGTGCATGCTTTATGGCCAGAGGCCTGGGTCTGGGAAACAAGGATACCCTTCCGTTTGTCATCCCAGCATCTTTCATGAGGTGTGTATAGAGAGAGGGTAAATGAATTAAAACAACTGGGTTGAAAGTGAGCGGAGACAAGATCCCTGATAGTGATCTGAGTCTTAGTGGTACCCTGGCCATTTCAGGGCCATGGGTATCATATCCTCCTCCCTCTCCTCCCTCCCTGCCCGCCTTCCCTCCTTGCTTTCCCTCATATGGCTCGGAGTAACTTGGTGGCCAGTCTGAAAGGGTGATGCTCTTACTGAGCCTCTTCTTGGCCACTAACTGTTGCAAACTGGGTCTCACTGATGCTGATACCTGAGGAGTGGCCTAGAAATCGGACCTGCCTCTTCCTCTGGAGTCTTCAACTGCCCAGTTATCTCATAGATCATTCAGGCTCACTGTTTGACCGCCTTGGACCTAAGCTGGGAGTTTGGGATACTCGATCTTTAAAACAGGGACACGGAGAAGACGCCCACTGAAAAGCAGCCCCGTTTGCCTGTGTGCCAGGCGTGCAGGCAGGCTCAGTGGTGCGTGCAGCCTGGGCACACACTGGCACGCCAGCTGATGCCCCCTCTCTCCGCAGCATCTGTCCCCAGGGCTCCACATAGCTACGTAGCCCACAGGGGAGAGAGACATTAAAAGGTACCATCTCAGGGAAAAAAGCTGTTTTCAGCTCAGGTTGGAAATGAGTTGGAGGGTTGATGAGGCTGAGAGCTGCGGGGGGAGGCTCTTTCCGAGGGCGGGATTCTCAGAGGAGGTGGCGGCCACATCTTACATCTGCATCAGTCGGGCTGGGACAGGGGGACTGAGAGGAAGCTGGGAATTGGAAGGGGGGAGATGGGCTTGGGAGCAGAAGAGAACTGAAGGCAGAACTCAAGACTGTTTCTGGTCTGAGTCATGATTTTAGGAAAGATCTTAATGATATTTCAGAGATAGCAGTAGCCTTTTGTGTCTTCCTTCTCTCTCTGACCTCAAGGGGCTGAAATGGAATTCCAGAGCCCTTGTTTACTTCTGCTGTTCTAATCTGATCCTGCCCGCTGCCTTCTGTCTGCTGCAGTGTGGGAGCTGAGTGAGGAGGGGGTTTTACATCCCCAGCAGTGGACGGGGGACTGGCTCCCCTCCTGGACTCTGGCCCCTCTTGTCCTTGATTTGGACCACGCCCATAGGCTGTTGGGGTCCACTGGGCCACCGTGCCAGGCCTGCCGCAGCTGGAGCACCACGGGAGAAGATGGTGGTTGGGTGGCCAGACCAATTTCTGATGTAAGGTTTAGGGACCTGGGAATGCCAGCATGTCCTGGCCTTTAGGAAAGCCACTCGAGGAGGCAAAACACTTTATCCCGCTTATGCTTTCATTGCTTAAAATGTTCTTGGGGTTTCTCTTTGGGTATTTCCTTTAAGAACCAGAGTACAAGCAACATAACAGCCTTCATTATAGACATCTCTTTAACCGATACCAGTGTTCCTTATCTTACCACCCGCCTTATGCATCCAGGTTAGAATTTCTTCTACACATTTCCAAACAGTGCATTCACTCTAAGCAGATGAAGCTGTGGCATCATCGGGGATCTGTGGAGCCTGGCATTCTGGTTGTGTTCTTGCTGCTGTCTTTGGCTTAGGGAAGGGTCTCCTGCCCGGCTCCCTTGGCAGAGTGGGGAGGACGGTTTCCCATTCCTGGGCCTCCATGGACTGTTCTAGGTCTCAGGGCTAGGAGTTCTAGCAGCGAGGAGACATGCTGCTGCTTCTCCCGCTGGCTCATACAACTGGCCTCTGTTCAGTTTGAGAGTCAGAGAGCAGCCTCTGGGGACTTCCCAAACTGCTGGCATGAGCCTCAAGTAGCAGGGAGAGCCCTGGTAGGGAGTCGGAAACAGGGCCATGAGCCACTCTGGGGAGGAATCCATGAGGGACAGAGCTTCGCTCTCTTCCTGCTGCCGCCAGCCCTTGAGCCACAGCTTGGGTGTTCACTCAGGCCACAACCTACCAGGTGCCCTGAGAGCCTCCTGCGGGCCACCCTCATCCCCAGGCTCTCGGGGCCTTTGACAGCCACCGTGGGGCTTGTCCTATAGAACAAATGCTGCCTGTGTCTTCGAGAGGGTAGCCTTGCTGCCCGCCCTTGGGTACCTGATTTGCACTTATGATTCCTGACCCTGGGCCCTCTGTTAGGGTTCCGTATGTGCTGTTCTGTATCTGTATAAATCCTAGTGCTGAAAGGTGGGTGGATAGTCAACCTAGTGAAATGCTGCTTCCACCCTTGGCAGACGATCTACAGAGCCTGCGGCTCCCCCAGAGCAGCTCTCAGAGGCTGCACTGAAGGCCTCGGAAGAGGCGGTGGCCCAAGAACTCGAGCAAGGGCAGAGGTGGCTCCTGGAGTCCAAGCGAGAGAAGATGCAGCGGCTGCAGGAGAAGCTGTGGCAGGAGGAGGAGGCGGAGACCCTGCAGCTTCACCGGCAGAAAGAGAAGGCGCTCAGGTCCCGCCCCGCCCCCAGCCCAGCCGCCCTGGCTGTGCAGGGACACCCTCCTCCCGCCCTGGCAGCCACGGGGATGCCCGGGGCCCCTCCAGGACTGCTCCTCAGTGGCCCGTGTGGAGGGGTGGGCTCCCTGGCCAGGGCTGGTGCCTTTCCTCTTTTTGGGGAGGACTTGGGAGGCGTGATCATAATGAGGGTAGCTAACATTTTTTGAGAGATTACACTGATCCATATGCTTTATATCTGTTAATTTGTTCAGTCCTCGGAACGGCCCTTATGAGGTGTCGTCATCAATTCTGTTTTGTAGCATCTATAATACAGATGAAGAAACTGAGGCACAGAAAGGTTAAGTAGCTTGTCCCAGGTATGGAGGCTCGTAAGCAGCAGAGCCCGGATTAACCCAGGCGGTTTGTCTCCGGAGAACAACTACATCGTCCTCTCTCTTGGGAGTCAGGGCTCTGTTGGAACCCAGTGAGATTGGGAGGGACCACGTGATATGGTGTGAGGTGCTCTCAGACCCAGAAGTTTCTATTTGGGTTCCTACTCTTTGAGTAGCCGTCTGCGAGCCCTAGACAAATGCGACATGTAAGCCTGGGCTGGGCCTACGTGTATAGGATTGTGTGTATGTATGCTGGAGTTTTATTTTTATAGGAGAAGGCAGTTCAGGGCTGGAATGATAGCTCCACAGTGTGACCAGGTCCCTGGTCTCCTTTCATCTCTCTGCCATCTTTAGTGCTGGGTTTTACTCTCAGGGTCTCTTTACAGTTCAATATAGCTGCTGGATCTCCAGCCATCGTTTCTGTGCTCCAGGCAGGAGGATTAGGGGCACCTTCTAGCTCATTCAGTCCCTTTGAAGGCGCTTTCCTGGAAACTTTACCCAATAACTTCTGCTTATTCTTTAAAGGAGTTTTCCTGGAAACTTTACCCAGTAATTTCCACTTATATCTGGCTGGCTACCCCTGGTTGCAAAGGGTAACTGGGAAATGTAGTCCTTCAGCTGGTCCGCTGTACCTGATAGAAAAAAAACAGGGTTCTCTTAGTAAAGAAAAATGGGAGAATGGATATTGAGAGGGTAATAAGCAATCTCTGTCACAGTCCCAGGATGGGAAAGGTGCTACAAAAAGATGTTAATATATTCCACTTACTTGGCAATTAAACTAAAGGCTAAATCTTGTCCTCTTGGACAGAACATCCGAAAGTGCTAGAAACTTGCTATTTTTCTGTCATCCGTAGCAAAGACTTATAAAAATATTTATGCTAAACTAACAAAACCAACACCCAACTACCCAGAGGGTTGGGGACCGTCTCCCTTATTAGCCCAACACAGGATCTACTGACCCTGGGTCCATCCTTATGTCACCCCTCCTGGATGCCCAGCCAGAGTGCATCCCAGAGAACAGATCTTCCCACAGCATCCTCCTCTTCCAGCCAGCTGAAACTTGGGGCAGGGGCCCACCCAAACAGGGTGGTACTCAGCTTACCTTGAGAGACAGTGCCTGGGAGGAAACCCCCATGGTGTCTCCCTGCCCGCCTGCCAGGTTCCTCTCTCTTCCTGGTCACCCTCAGCTGGGCTAACTGTGCCTTTTGTCCCTCCCCCAAACCCCCCAACTGCAGAGGGGGCCTCCCAGAGACCTCTTAAGTCGTGGTGAAAACCAGCCTGCCAAAAGTGTCCGACTCAGGGCCTGAAACACAGTAGTTGCTCAATAAATGGTGGCTCTTGATTGTAAATATTTTCAGTCGAAATCAGTACAGTGTCAGCGGTCTTGACTAAGTGGTTTCTCTGTGGGCAGTGCCTTGCCTGGCTGTCTTCAAAGTAGTTTATCACGAGAAGCCTGTTACTGTTTACGTGTGAGCCTTTCTGAGGGGAGGGACCTCCTCTCTGCTGGGAAACTGCCACTTGGTAGAAATCTCTGGAAACCCCAGCTGACCTTGTAGCAAATATTTCTCGAATGAGAAAGCAGGCAGGAAGGCAGACAGGCTAACTCTTAGTTTCCTTAGTTACAAAACGAGGAGATTGAGTTTAGTTGTAAGACGAAGAGACAGAGTTGTAAAATGCAGGACTTAACCTCTAAAGACCCTTCCAGCTCTGCCATTCTGCGGTGCTACGTGTAACGTTTGGCCACTGGATGAAGAGAAAGGGTTTCTGGGGAATCTAGAAGGAAGGATTTTTACTTCACTCAAATTTTCTGTCATCATGGAAGAGAGCAGTGGTGCTGATAACTTAAAATAGGAAATGAACCTAAATCTTCTCTGGCTTTGGAATTCACTCCAGAAGCTTTTCAAAGAAATTGTCATCTGAATCATACACAGCACACAGCCCCTGGTCACGTGGGGGCCGCAGGAGGGTTGTCTGTTTGGGATGAGATGGTTACTATCATTAGTCTGCGAGTAAGATACCCCTCATAGATAATCAAATCTTGCTTATAGTTTAGGCCTGGGTGATACTGTTCAAATTCAACAAACATGCATTGAGTACCTACTTCGTATCTGTTACTGTGTTTGGCACTTAGGATAAAACAGGTTTTAAGACAAGACTCTTTCTCTGGAGAAGCTCCCAGGCTTGTATGGAAAACACACATACAAAAGATTAATTAATTATGGAGTAGTGTGATGCGTGGCACCGAGTGGCATGGATAAGAAAGGTCCTCATATAAAGTGTGTTGGGAGCAGAAAGGTAATTGATGAACTTGGAAAGACTTCTCTGAGAGGACGGAGCTGGGTGTTGAACAAGGAACATGGGTTCGTCAGGTAGGAAAGGGGATTCTAGGTGGGGGAACCAGCATGAACAAAGGCCAGGAGGCAGGGAAGAGTGTAGTGGGGTTTAGAGGGGGTGGCTCATCTGCTGTGGCCAGAGCTGGCCTGGAGTCAGACTGGATCCCACCTTGAGTGAACGCCACCAAGGTGAACCTGGAGGCCGAGGGGAGCCTTTGGCAGAAATGCTGTGCTGGGATCAAGGAGCCTGTAATCTGCTTCCGGTGGCCCAGAGCAGGTGGTTCATAGCCCCTCTAACCCGGGGAGGTGTTAGAGGGAGGCAGCAGGACCCAGAGGCTGAGGTTAGACTCATCTTTAAGACTTAGGAAGCTTCGGACTTCCCTGGTGGTGCAGTGGTTAAGAATCCGCCTGCCAATGCAGGGGACACAGGTTTGACCCTGGTCTGGGAAGATCCCACATGCCGTGGAGCAACTAAGCCCGTGCGCCACAACTACTGAGCCCACGTGCCACAACTACTGAAGCCTGCATGTCTAGAGGCCATGCTCTGCAACAAGAGAAGCCACCGCAGTGAGAAGCCCGCGCACCGCAACGAAAAGTAGCCCCCACTCGCCGCAACTAGAGAAAGCCCGTGCGCGGCAACAAAGACCCAAGGCAGCCAAAAATAAATAATGAATTAAAAAAAAAAAAAAAAGACTTAGGAAGCTTCACAGGCAGGCTATGGGCTTTTGGAGGCCGAGAGCCTGGGGTTATGCCTAAAAGAGGGAAGGCCTTGTGATCCCGCCAGCAAACTTGCCTTTCCTTTGCTTCACAGTTCCCTAACGGAGCAGCTGCAGAGAGCCACCGAGGAAGAGGAGAGCCTGATGAGAGAGCAGGAAGGCCAGAGGCTGTCCCGGCTCTGTGCCCAGGTGCAGTGCAGCGTGGAAGCAGATGAAGACCAAATCAGGTGAGTGCGGGCTGTGGGCTGCCCGGCCCCCTGGAGGTCCACCCCCACCCCCCTGCCCAGTGCCCAGGTCCATCCCCACCCGCTTGTCTGCCCAGGGCCGAGCACGAGACTTCCCTGCAGAGGCTGCGAGAAGAGCTGGAGTCTCTACAGAAGGCTGAGAGGGCCAGCTTGGAAGAGAGAAACAGGCAGACGCTGGAGCGTCTCAGGGAAGACATGGAGGCTTCGGAGAAGAGAGAGCAGGCTGCCCTGAACGCGGAGAAGGAGAGGGCCTTGCAGCAGCTGAGGGAGCAGCTGGAAGGGGAGAGGAAAGACGTGAGCGGCCCCCTCCCCGCCCCATGTGATCCTGAGCTGCCTGGGGAGGGACTGAGCGCTGAGGAAGAGGAAGCGCCAGCCTTGGGGCGCAGGGTGGGGAGCCAGGTGGAGAGCGGGTGTCTGTGTGGATGGGCAACGAGATGTTGGGCCGGCTGTCTGGGCCCGTGTGGACCTGGCCTGTGGATTTGGGAAGATTTCATGACTGAAAGAACTTAAACCAGACCAGAGCTCTTGAGCCAAAGGGGCCCTGTCCTTGTCCCTGAGGGGCAGCTGTGAGGACCTCGCGTTTCTCTCCTTTCCACCCCTGCCTCAGAGTGAGAGGCTAGCCCGCTCAGAGGAATTTTTTCTCCTTTGTCCTTACTCCCTGTCCCTCCAGTCCAATGGGTCTGTTTCTAGGTAAGAGGCTGAAGTAGGTAATAGGCCACGTGGAACTTTGGTTTTGTTTTGGTGATGGATAGAGTTTCAGCTCTCAGGCCCGGGGAGCCTGCAGCGAGGCATGGGGGTGTGGGGACGTCACTGTACTGCACGCGCTCTGGGAGGTGGTGCTGAGACATGCAGGCCTGCCTGCCTGGCGCTTATGCACAGGCAGGAGTGTTGCCTATGTACCGGTGGCCTAGAGGCAGGGGAATGGAAGCCGTGACCGAGCCTTACTGAAAGGCCCCTCCACTCTGGCCTTCATGTCCCTGTTCGTTTGCGAGGTGCAGACTTGAGGAACAAAGATGTGCCTGCGGTTCCCCTTGAGTGCTTAGCTCGAGAGGCATTGGGACTGGTCTTCTGGCTCTTCCTCGTCTCAGGTCAGAGCCCGGCCAGCCTGCCCTGCGTCCTCACAGGCCCTTTGTTCCGCCCCAGGCGGTGGCGGCGCTGGAGAGGGAGCACAGAGAGGAGCTGGAGCGGCTCTCTTCCTCGCTGGAGGCCAAACACAGGGAGGTGAGGGGCGGTGGCCCTGGCCTGCGGGGCAGACCCTGGGCATCCTGGGGTGTGAGCCGCGGGACCCCTTCACCCGCACCCTGTCCCCTAGGGAGGGAGTCTCCCTCTCCTGCAGCCCCTGGAGGGATGGGTGCTGGGTCCCTGGGAAGCGAGTCCCCCGCGGCCACTCTGCAGTGCTCTCTGCGGGTCACGCTCCCCTGTGCGGGTGCCTCCTCAGGTGGTCTCCAGCCTCCAGAAGAAGATGGAGGAAGCTCAACAGAAAGAGGAGGCCCAGCTGCAGGAGAGCCTTGGGCGGGCGGAGCAGAGAGCTCATCAGAAAGTTTACCAGGTTCTCGCGTATGAGCAAGAGGTGAGTGCTGGTCCGCTCCTTCGACTCTGTGTACCTGTCGTGGACACTCTGACGGTCGGCCGAGCCATCCTGGCCTGGGGGTCCTCTGCTTTGCTTTGGACAGCTCAGCTGGGGTCAGGACTTCAGGGTCCGTTTTTATGCCTTAGTTCCCTGGAGGCCGAGTGCTTCTCCACCCCCATGCCCTATGTGTGAGGAGGGCGTGCTGGGTGTGGCCGTGTGTATGTCACCTGACGTGTGCATGTGGGGACATTGGGGAGGTTGTGTCACATGTGTGTATGAGTCCCTTCAAGTGCTTCAGTCCCCGGGTGCTGCTCCAGCCTCAGTCCTGCATGTCGCATCCCTGCCGCCTGCCCTGCAGCTCAGTGGCCTCCTGAGAGAGAAGCGCCAGGAGGTGGAGAGGGAACATGAGAGGAAGATGGACAAGATGAAGGAGGAACATCAGCAAGTGGTGGCTCAGGCCAGGGAGCAGTATGAAGCCGAGGTGACTTCACCACGTTCCCTGGCACGTGCATGTGCGTGCACGCGTGCACACACACACACCCTGGGGTCACACACACACACACACACACACCCCACACACACCCCCACACACCCCCCGAGGTGACTTCACCACGTTCCCTGGCACGTGCATGTGCGCGCACGCGCACACACACACGCACATGCACACACGCGTGTGCACACGCACACACCGGCCCCCCCCGCCCCCCCCCACACACACCGGGGTCACACCCCCACCCCCACCCCCACACACACACCGGGGGCATTCCCAGCTGGCCGGAGGGCCTGGGAAGGGAACCACCTGTGGTCGGGGATGGTGGGAGGCTTTCTTTCCTGGCAGCCTGCAATGGTGAGATCATGTTCTGCCTTTTTACTAAAGCATTAGGTGAGGAGTGATTCCTCCCCATCAGCAGGCTGCACTTTGCTCTCGTATTAATAATAGCCGACGTGTATTGAGCTTGTACGATGCGCCGGGCACTGTCCTACGCTCTTTATGTATATTACCTCATTTAGTCCTCACGACACCCTTAGAGGGAACTGAGATGTGGGGAGTGTAAGTACCTCTCCCAAGCCCACCCTGGCTAGTAAGTAGAGGAGATAGGATTCAAGCCAGAATGTCTGACTCCAAAGTCTTCAATTTTAACCACCCAACACCGTGCCACCAGGGTTAATAGAAATTCTAGGACACGAGGAAATAGACTGGCAAGAGCCAACCAATATTTAGATATTACCTGCCCAACTTCAGCCTTCGGTGGGAACGTTCAGTGACTTAAGTGGACCCATGCCAGCTTGCTCACGTTGGGGGTGGACGAGGGGGAGGGCTGGTGGCTGACTTCAGCCCAGAGCCAGGCCTCTACCCGGGGTTTTTAGGCCACTCCTCCAGTTACTGGAACCGGTATCCCAGACTCTTTGCACCAGGGCAGAAATAGCGGCCCGTCGCGGTGAAATGTAGTTGACTCCCTTCCCAAACCAGTTCTGCCCTTGCTGAGGAAGAGTGAGAATTTAGTAACCGTCTCTCTTCCCTTAATGAAGGAAGGCTGTACGTGCAGGGGTGGTGGGAGAGGCCGGCTTCCACCCAGGGATTTCTCAGCACGTCTGACCAGCGTTGTTTCAGCAGCAGAGAGCCGGGGTACAGGCTTTCTGGGGGTGGGACCTTGCCATCCTCAGTGCTCTCCTGCTTTTCTCCAAGAGCCGGCCTTAGAGGCCTGTTGGGGTACCTGATGGCACTGACCCAAGGCTGCAGGGTGGGCTGTGGTTTTAGGGGTGGGAGGGGCGGCTGTGGTTTCCCACCGGCTGCCCCACCGTCCGTGCAGGAGAGGAAGCAGCGGGCCGAACTCCTGGGGCACCTGACGGGAGAGCTGGAGCGCCTGCGCAGGGCCCACGAGCGGGAGTTGGAGACAGTGAGGCAGGAGCGGGACCGGCAGCTCGAGGACCTGCGGCGGCGGCCGCGGGAGCAGGTGGGGGCCCCGGCCTGACGGTCGCTTGGGGCCCGCCCTGCCCGACCCCTCCACCCGGGTAGAAAAGTGCTGGGGGCCGGCACTGCAGCAGCAGCAGATGGAGCCTGACAGCTTCAGGGGTGGGGGTCTCTCACTGGCCATGCGCAAGCTGGGGCATCCTTGCGCTTTTGTTTTCTGGGCCAGGGAGCATCCACAGGACTAGAGGCGGAGGTCAGTAGCCCCAGGTCCTTGGGGTTGGCGCCTTCGCCTCTCCTCGCCCCTGCTGAAATAGACGAGAGGTGGTGCTCTGCTGGGAGGCCATGGGGGCAAGTGGGGGAAGCCAGCCCAGCTTGGAGCGGGTGGTATGGGGTGGTAAGTCACAAACCCCTCCTGCCGCTCAGCGCGTGCCTGTGCTCTTGCTACGCTCACGTCTTTCTCTCCACCTACACTTCTGTGCAGGAAAGGAAACTCCAAGATTTAGAGGTGGAGCTTGAAACCAGAACCAAGGATGTCAAGGCCAGATTGGCTCAGCTGGATGTCCAGGTGCGGGAGCGGGGGCGGAGGACAGGCTCTCGGGGACCCTGGACCTTGGAGTCAGCTTCCCCAGGAGAGGACCCGGGGCCCGGAGATGGCCAAATGGCCGGTCCTTTCCTTTGCCCGCAGGAGGAGGCCGCCCGGAAGGAGAAGCAGCAGCTCCTCGATGTGCAGAGGCAGTTTGCGCTGGAGAGCGAGGTTTGTCGTCCTCTCCTGTCCTCCCTCCTCTATCTCCCCTATTCCATTTCCTTCCTTCTCCCACCCCTTTGTTCACCTGATCTGTCCACGGAATTGGGTTCCAGACTATGTTGGCTGCTATTGCACAAATAGCCCCAGCGTGTGGGACCAGCTCAGGAGCCGCCGTGGGTGGGCCTGGTGGGGGACACTGACGCTGAAGGCAGACACAGGCCTTCAGTGTGCCTGGTTCCATCCTCTCCCCGTTGCTCTTTCCTGTTTGGTGCTGCCCGCTCCCTGCCTTCCCCGCCCCCCCAGCCCCCATGTCTCTGGGTGTGTCTCTCTTTCCTCCTGCCCCCAGGAAGCCGCAGCCACCCATCAGCACCTGGAGGAGGCAAAGAAGGAACACAGCCACCTGTTGGAGTCAAACCGGCAGCTCCGAAGAATCCTCGAGGAGCTTCAGGCCCGCAAGTTGGAGCTGGAGTCCCAGGTGGATTTGCTGCAGACCCAGAGTCAGAGGCTGCAGAAGCATGTCAGGTGGTCTGTACCCCTGCATTTTAGCCACCCCTACTGCCTCTCGCCTGCCCTCTGACCTCTGCTGCTCATGGGCCCTGTCTACTCACGGCCCAGTTAACAGGCAGAGGTGGGGCCAGGTGGAGGGGCTGCGTTTTGTAGGGAGTCGGGGCTGTGAGTAGCCGGGGGTCCCTGGTTCTACTGTTCACGCCCCAGCTCTGCCTCCAGGGTCTTTGACAGGAGTGAAGGGATGGAGATGGTTCTCCCCGCTTCCCCCAGGAGTCCTGACAGTGTGCTGCCTGGCCTGCTTCGTCATGTGACCCTGCCTCCCCCCACCTCCCCTCCCTCGTCTCCCACCACAGTGACCTGGAGGCCAAAGCTCAGAGGAAGCAGGACTTGTTGAAAGAGCTGGCGGTAGAGGAGAGTAATGCTTCCCCACGTTTTGAGCCTGATCTCCACGTTGAGGACCTGAGGAAATCCCTTGGGACGGTGAGCTTTTCTATGCCTTGGGAGGGTCAGGGTGGCTGGGCTAGGGCAAGGCTCCAGGCACCAGGAGGGGGTGGGCCTCCAAGAGTGCACCGGGAGGGGGTGGGGCACCGGGGCGTGGGGCTCCAGGAAGGCTCTGGGCTCCTGGAGGGGTCCTGGCTCTGTTCTGCATAGAACCTTAGCCTCCTATTCTTACCATTCCTAGTCCCCTTCTCCATCAGTCAGATTATATCTGTAAGTGAGTAGTCCAGCGGCTGGCAGAACCATTTCTGTGTCTGGGCCACTAGGAGGGACTTCGGGGTCCTTGGAGCCTGTAGTGTATCTGATGTTACCTTCAATGGGCCTTTTCTACTGTGTGTCCTAGAACCAGACTAAAGAGGTATCCTTTTCCCTCTCCCAGGGCAAAGAGGAGACCGACTTGTCCTTGGACAGGTGAGTTCCAATAACCTGTCTTATTTTGCATTGAGGATGCCAGGAAGGGGTAAGTGAGCGCCTGCGTCACAGAGCCGGGGTGGACTGAAACGTGACGGCGGTCTCCGGTGGGGCTCGGTTCAGGGAAGGGGACCTGGGTGCCTGAGGAATCGTCTCTGACAAGCCAAGAAGGTTGCCCATGGTGATCTCTGGCATCTGCTGACCTCTGCTTGTGGGTCAGGCTGATGGGAGTGTCTGGCCACCTTGGAGGCCTCAGGCACACTCCCTTTCACAGTCAGGGTGGGAGGACTCAGCGCAGCACGTGCCCCGCGCTCTGGGTATTTAGTGGCAACGTCCCAGCGCTCTGCCCGGCCCCAGCACCGCAGTCTGTGCTCGGGATGGGCATCTGCTGTGGAAGTGGTCGTGACCCACAGCAGGGGTTCTCAGAGAGTGTGTTTCCCCCTCCAACCCCCCACCCTGGCCTGTCCCTCCGCAGCGCCCGGCACTACCTTTCTGCCGAGGGGGTAGCTCTCCGCAGCGCCAAGGAGTTCCTGGTCCGGCAGACGCGCTCCATGCGGAGGCGGCAGACAGCTCTGAAGGCCGCCCAGCAGCACTGGCGCCACGAGCTGGCCAGCGCTCAGGAGGCGGCCAAAGACCCGCCGGGCACCAAGGCCCTGGAGGACATATGCAAGGACCTGGAGGAGGTCAGGAGCCCGGGGCAGGGCCTGCCAGACATGTGGGGGAGGCCTGGGGCAGCCGGCGGCACTCCCTTTGGGCTCGCCCTCAGTTGATCATTCTGGGGACTCCACGAGAGTGGTCACATGGGCCTTGGGGTCACTGGACAAGTCTAGGGAGACCGGACAGGAGATACAGGATACGATCTCCACGAGGATGGAAGCTTCCTTACATTTATGTGCCAGTGTGGGGTGTGGGATGCTTTCTCTAATAGGAAGTCATTTGGGCCTCACAATATCCACAGATGATATGCAAGGTAGTAGTGGTATTTCCCATTTTCTAGGGGAAGAGGAGAGAAGTTCCACAGTGCTTGGCCATTCCATCACACTCAAGACTTCACTCATACGTGAAAATCTTTTGAGCACGCTCGGCATAAGCTTGAGTTACTTCTGTTTTCCTTCTCTGAGACCCTAATTTGCAATGAAAAGGCAGAGACTTCGTGGTTATTATCAGTGGGATCACAGCTCTCTCTGTCATTCGAGAGTCTTGGCAGACTATCCTACTTGGTCCCTTAGAATTCTGATGGTGCTCAGAGCTGGTGAATGAGCTGTGGCCCCTAAGCTTGGCTGGGGGGCGGCAGAGGGCAAGAGGCTGGTCCCGATAGGGGGGCAGCCTTCCCAGGGACATCTGCATGCTACCCCCAGGCCCTGTCATTGCTCTGCTGAATCCCTCCTGACGCTGCTGCTGATGGTATTGGTAGTTGGAGCAGTGATAATAATAACCATTTGGTTAACAGTAACCATTTGAGAATTTATTAGGAGTGGGCATGGTGGAGGGCACGTAGCATACTCTATCTCTTCTAATTCTCACGACCCTGTGAGAAGTAGTATTTCTGTTTTTTAGATGAATATCCAGACTGGGAGTTCAGTAATTTGTTCAAGATCACCCAGATCAGCCAGCCTACAAACGGCAGAGCTGGGCCTCCGGCATCTGCCTGTGTGGTTAGTCACCGTCTTTCTCCTCCCCTTTCTTCCTGGCTGCAGGAGACCAGGCACCTGGATGAGATGAAGTCAGCCATGCGGAAAGGCCACGACCTGCTGAAGAAAAAGGAGGAGAAGCTGCATCAGCTGGAGTCTTCTCTCTGGGACGAGGTGCGGCCCAATTGCTTCCATGGCCTGGCTTCCCTCCTCTGTTCCTGGGATTCGGTTGGGTTCTTTGGTCCCGTGTCGGGACAGGTGGGCTGCTAGGGCCCAGGATTGGCAGTAGGCTTAGGGCTTCTGGGCTGGTGAAAACGGCAGTGGTTTCAGCTTTGAATTTGTTGAACACATCTGGGGCTTTGGATATCTGTGCTGAGTGGTCCTGAGCAGACCCGGAGCCTCTTGCTGAAGGTTCTTGGGAGAGGACTGGTCCCTGCCCTGGTGTCCGAGGAGAAAAGTTTGCCCCGGGTGTCAGGAATAGAGGCTCCTAGGAGGTTTCCCTACCTTCCCTGGGGCCTTGTAGCCTTTCCCCCAGATGCCAGAGGTGTAGGTACAACAGGAGGGAAGCTTAGGTGGAGAGACACCATGGGGAGTGTTTACTGGGGCGGGGGAAGGGTTGGGGGATGCCTGGTCCTGGTGGCCCTATTGCCCTATCTTTGGTGGCTGAGTTCTCTTAGCCTCGCCTGTAAGGCAGCCTATATGATGTGCCTCTCCTAGAACTTTGGGCCCAGAGAGCCTACCCACCAAGTCCTCAGGTGTCACGAGGGCAGTGGGCAGAAAGCACAGGGCAAGTCCTTACTGCCACTTCACCCACCAGGCTTCAGATGAAGATACTCTGAGAGGATCCCCCACCAAGAAGGTGGTGACCTTTGACCTCAGCGACCTGGAAGACGGGAGCAGTGACAGTTCCGAATCCTGCCCCCTGCCTCACAGTGACCTCGCCTGTAAGGCAGCCTATATGATGTGCCTCTCCTAGAACTTTGGGCCCAGAGAGCCTACCCGCCAAGTCCTCAGGTGTCACGAGGGCAGTGGGCAGAAAGCACAGGGCAAGTCCTTACTGCCGCTTCACCCACCAGGCTTCAGATGAAGATACTCTGAGAGGATCCCCCACCAAGAAGGTGGTGACCTTTGACCTCAGCGACCTGGAAGACGGGAGCAGTGACAGTTCCGAATCCTGCCCCCTGCCTCACAGTGAGTGGGGTATCCATGGGGAACGGAGGTGCAGCTCCTCCC
The DNA here is from genome assembly GCF_002837175.3 of Physeter macrocephalus. NCBI lineage: Eukaryota > Metazoa > Chordata > Mammalia > Artiodactyla > Physeteridae > Physeter > Physeter macrocephalus. The sequence continues at coordinate 15,041,950 of NC_041229.1, read as the reverse complement.
TGCAGCCCTGCGTGGCGGGCCTCTGGGGGCCAGTGTCTGGAGCAGGTGCCCAGCAGATGCTTGGGCAGGAGTGAGCCCTCTGGGTTTCCCAGCGCACAGGGCCCAGAGGCTCAGGGGAAGCCTTTTGATCGTGCAGGGTCCTCACAGTGAGACAGGGGTCCCTCAGCCTGTCCCTCCTGGTGCCGCCCCCCGCGGAGGCTCTTCTCCCGCTGCAGCTGTGGCCTACAAAGGGGTGGCGGGCCTCGCCCTGGGGATGCTCTTTCTCTCGGCCAGCTTCCTGTCTGGAACACAGAAGCCCTGGGGCTTTTGTTGGGAGGAACGGGGAAGGGGTGGGGATGTGGGCCAGTAGGATGCCCAGTGCCAGCTTGGCCTGGGCCATTCCAGGGCCCGGAGCCCGAGTCCTGCCCCACCCTCTGCCTCTTCCCTTTCAGTCGGCCCGACCCCGAGTCCCACTTTCCCCAACAAGATCCACTACCTGAGCAGCTCCCTGCGGCGGATCAGCGGCCAACTCAACGGTGTCCTCAGCGTGCTGGGCAGCCTCAACACCCAGCCTCCGCCGCTTTTCGCCTCCACACCCGCACCGCTCCCCACCCAGGCCTCCAGGAGCACCCCCGCTCCCCCCTACCCGCCCCTGGCGCGGGTCTCAGCCTCATCCCCGGCTCCACCCACGTCCACCCAGTGGGCCTGGGACCCAGAGCTGGGCCCCCGGCTCTCCTCCTCCGTGGCTCAGACCGTGGACGACTTCCTGGTGGAGAAGTGGCGCAAGTATTTTCCAAGTAAGCCTCCCTCTAGGCCGTGCGTGGCTCTGGGCTCAGCCTACCCGCCTTCCTCCTCTGCCTACCCCTCGCCCCCAACTTTGGCATGGCCCATTGACTCCATGGTGGGTGCCTGAGAGGACCTTGCTGCTCGCCCTGTGGCTGGAGGCCCCATGTGTCTTGACGGTTTACCGGATGGGGCCTTTACGATGGATGCTAGAGCTCAGCCGAACTTAGGAGGTCACTGTTCTCAGTGTCATGATCGCTGCCAGCTTGTGTGTTATATATATTATGGCCAGGCATTTTATATATGGTTTTTCATTTAGTCCTTATATTAATCCTCTGAGGTTATAATATTTATTCCCATTTTACAGATGGGGAGGCTGAGACTCAGAGGTTAAGTATTGATATATGCTCCAGGGTACCCAGGGAGTGAGCAACAGACTGGGTTTTGACCCCATGTCTCTGTGACTCCAGGGTTCATGACCCCTTGGCTGTATGTGGCCTCCCCTGGTCTCACAGCCCTGCTAAGGAATGTGAAAAGCCATCAAAACAGTTATTTGAAGGAAAAAGTTCATCTCCTTATCCCGACCCAAATTGAAAATAATTTCAGTTTTAGAAATAAATAGGACCATTCCTGGCCATCCCGTCTCTCACCTCCAACCACAGAAGCTTTTCCTGTTTTTGTTTGGGGGGCGGTGCCTTTGCAGTTTCTCGGGGAAGGCAGGAGGGGGCTGGCTCAGATGAACCGCTGCCCATTTCTGAACGCTTTCCTCCCACTTTTCCAGCTGGCATCCCGTTCCTCAGCAGTGGCCCTGCCCCCCTGGAAAACAGGCTGGGGTATGTGTCTGCCAGGTAAGCCTCCCTGTGGGCTCAGGGTGGAGCCACACCGTCCAGCTGCTCGCTGCAGCTCCCTGGGCAGGTGGGACCAGAACTCCTTGTCACATCACCCAGAGCGGTTAGGCAGGTCCCCAGGCCACGAAGCTGCCTGGGTCTGCGGTGCACCTCCGCAGCCAGAGAAAAGTCCCAACCGATGAGGTCCCAGTGGGGCCCGGCGGGCCTTACCTGATCCAGCCCTGTGAGGAAGCTGCCCTGTGGCACCTGGGGGAGAAATGGGCCCCTGGTGGGCCCCTGCCCCTTCCAGCCCTGGAGTGTGGCCTTCATCTCTTGCCCTGAGCTCTCTGTCTGCATCACACGACTCCCTTCTTCCCCCAGGCTTGCTGAGCAACATCTGGAGTGAGGGGGAGAGACAGATGGGCAATTATTGAAACCTGTTATTAGTTTCCCATTCATCTTATTCCTTACCGAATGTAGCCCCTGATGTATCCCTGCAGGCCCCCAACCATAAGTACAACCCCTCTCACCCTTTGGCCAGCTTGGGAGCTGATGCTGGGAAGGTTGTTTGAGTCGATAGAGAGGGAAGCTTTTGCAGATGAGATCAGCCGGGAGCAGGCAGATGTGGGAGCCTTGCCGTCAGGAGCATTCACCCTTTGGAAACTGATGCTCCTCCTCCCCGAGGGGCATTCTTGCCTTGCTCCAGAGACACCACCCCCCACCCCGGCACTCCTGCCTCCTCTGCCCTCCCCGCAGTGAGCAGCTCCGCCTCCTGCAGCGTCCCCCCTCCCAAGTCCCCGAGGTGGGCAGCACCAACTTCCAGGACGTGATCGCGGCTCACCGCAAGTGGCTGGAACATTACAAGAATGACCCCAAGTCGTATCTTTTTAGCTGCTCTCCAAACCCCGATCCCTTCTTGCTGTAACTGCCAAGGCATGTGGGCCCCGGGGGTGCAAGGAGGACCCCGTTTGGCCTGTGACCCTTCCCCAGGTGTGCTCACCTGACTGCAGAGTTTTCCTTCACCTTGTGGCCAGACATCTCTTCTCCTCAGTGCCCAAGCCAACGGCTAGTTCCGGCCTCCTGCAGCTGGGCCTGGATGAGAACAACAGACTGAAAGTGTATCGCTACTGAGGCCCTGAGCCGGCAGGCAGCCTGGCCTCTCCTGCGTCCAGACCACGTGTCCGAGTTGCTGCCTGCACTTTACTCCCTCTGATAAAGCGTTCTCCCGTCCCCTCTTTGCTGCTTGCCTCACTCAGAACCTAGAGGAACCACGGGGAACCGGTGACATTGGGGGGAGGGGGTGGCGGGAAGGATAGTATGACCAGAAACAGTAAGCCGCCGCCCGAGACCGTGTAACACATCTCGGGGTGCCCTGTGTGACTCCTGCGGACTGGCAACACTGACGTGGGGCAGCGGGGACGGGCACCTTCGGGAGAAGGTGGCACTGGAGGAGCTGCCTCCTTCCGAGGCCAGGGGACTCCTTTGGAGCGGAGTTGGTCTCTCGGACCTGCAGGGCCTGCTTGGCGCTCCCAGGGTCATGTGTGTGGTCCTTAATTCGCCAGAACAAAGCCCCCCCCGGCGTGTCTGTACCCTGGGACCAGGCCCCGTCTCTCTCATACCTCAGCTGTGTAGAGATCAGACTTTTTTTTTTTTTTAATGTCCCCTTTCTTGAGTGTTCTCTCTCCTTTTGACTCTCAGTATTGGGCCCTGCGGGAGGTGGCTGGAGGCTGGGCGCAGAAGTTTTGCTGCCTGTCGTCTTCCCTCTGCTGGCCGTGGGGCTGTCCTCAGGAGCACTCCCTTCCCCTTCCCCAGAGCATCCCAGCTAGATTCTCAGGGCTCAAGTACCCAACTATCAATCAGGAAGCCAACAAGCCATAGGAAAAGTCCGGGATGGCTCTGGTCCTCACCTTGGCTTTCTCTTCCTGGACCACCTTGGGTCTACACATGGGTCGTTTCCATCTGTCTTTTCCAGCTGTGCCACCGCCCACCCTATCTCCCTGCTGCCCCTCCTCAGAGCTTGGAGACTTGTTCTGAAGGAGGTGAGGGGCCTGGCCTTGGCAGGGAGGGATCAAGTGCCAGTGGGAGCTGCTGCCATTCTGGCACAGTATCCTGCAGCCCCACCTCCCATCAGTGGGCTTCTCGGGGGGACATGCAGGGGATGTTCAACATCTGCCCCACTGTTTAAATACAATGCCCCCATTTTCCTTGTCTTGAAAGCCGAGGGGTTGCCCTTGCATCTCCAACCAACTCTCCACTGTCCCACCCTCGTTCCTCTGTCATGGGGTAAGAAACTAAGATCCAGTTGGCTTGTCTACCCCCAGACACTTTCGGCATCAATCTACGGCATAAAACATCCATTTTGTTATTTGGTTCATTCTGTGTGCTTTGGGAATAGCTCATACGTTACAACCAACTCTGGTGACAATCCTGTGTTTTTTACATCAATTAAATCTCTGCAGGTCTAGTTGCTACAAGGCAGTTGTGTGAATGTGTCTCCTTTTTGAAGGACTTTGCCTCCTGCTTAAAAATACAGGGAGGGATATTAACATTCACAGAACACCTAGGTATCAGATCTACTCACACGACAAACCTGTGATGTAGATAGTTTTAGCTCCATTTCTATGGATGAGAAAACCAAGCCTCAGAGATCTTTAAGTGCCTGAGGTCCTGGAGAAAGCAGCTGAGTTCCCTATAAGCGCAGAGCCTCATACCCCATCACTGTGCCCTGAGAGCTCCCATCCCAGTGGGGAAGTGCCCCAGCCTCCCGACCACCTACCAGCCCCGAGACTCACTGTGCCATTTCCCAAAGGCCACTCGTCGTTGTTTTCTCCATGCAGACAAATGAAAGGTAAGCCCCCTGAAGTCCTAGGCTGGCAAAGTTAGTTAGGTGAGTTTTTCCTGCTCCAGTGGTGTGAACAGCCTTCGTAGTCTTGGATTTGTAGCAACAAAATTGCTAGAAGAACCAACTGAGAATCAGGCCGTGTTTCATGGACTCGCAAAAGAAAACCAACTTAAAGACAAAACATACAAAGGAACCCAGCCTCCTCTGTGTCCCAGTGTCCGAGCCGCTCTGAGGACGGGAAGGAGGAAGGCGCTGAGAGGAGCCTGCGGATGACTCGTGCAGCCCACTCGGATCTCACAGTGGAGGGAGCGGCCCAGAGAGATCACGGGAGAGGCCAAAGGTGCAGTCTGCGTGGCGGAGGCGAGACCAGATCTGAGCAGTCTGGGCTCCTAGCCTGGGGCTTAAGGAAAGACTATTTTTAAAAGGGTATTTATTTTGAATAGGCTCTGAGTTCACCTGGCTCAATATTCTAATGGTACAAGAGTCAGCCCATCTGTGGGCCGTTTCCTCGAAGGTAACAAATATACCAGTTCTTTCTGGAGATTTTATGTAAATAAAAGAAAGAATGGAGACTGTTCTGACTGTTCCCTTTTACTGGTGGGGTAATAAGGGTCATTCCTCCGGTGGGGATCAGACAGTTGCCCAAAGCTCTTCCGTAAGACATTCATTGCCTCCTAAGGGAGCAACGCTGAGCATGATAATAGCACCCCCCCCCCCCCGCCCACACACACACAAACTTCCACACAGAATGGCAGTATGGGGCTGGGGAAATAAATAACCCTGGCCTTAGGACACCTGGGTTTACTTCTCACTCTGACATCTACAAGCTCTGTGACCTGAGCAAGTCCTTTCTGGGCCCATGTCTTCCCTGGTCAAAAGCTCGAAGCCCAAATCCACAGTCCAGGGACAAAGCAGGGTAGCTGCCTCAGATTCGGTGACTGAGGGGCCGGCCTTGGGTGGAGTGCTGCCCTCATCCAGAGAGGGACTGAATACGTCCAGTGGCCCAATATAGGCCTCAGGTGGGGAGGGGTGCTGGCAGGGGTTGCCCATACCTCCAGCAGCTTCTTTGGGGGAGGTGGGGAAGTGATGGTTAAAAAAAATGGAGCACGTACCATCACCAGTGCTGATGAACTGGAACGTCTCCTCATTCCTCCTTGAACCTTCTGCATCTCCAGCCTACGCCTCCGGCCTCCCTGCTTAGCTTTGCCATCTCCACCAGGTATGTAGACAGAGGGCCCAGTGAAGGGCAGTGTAACACCATTTGCCATCATGGAGGAGAGGGGCATCTACTCTTGGTGGGGGGGTCCCACTCAGGTTTAAAGGCAGTGGGGGTGTGAATCAAAGGTTCCCACTTTATCCTCTCTGTGCCTTGATTTTCACACCTGTAAAATGGGGTTAATAGCGGTATCTAGCCCAACGTAATAACAAAAATACCAAACAACCCAATTGAAAAATAGGCAGAAGACCTAAATAGGCATTTCTCTAAAGAAGACATGCAGAGATGCTCATCATCACTAATTACTAGAGAAATGCAAATGAAAACTGCAATGAGGTACCACCTTACACCAGTCAGAATGGCCATCATTAAAAAGTCTCCAAACAATAAATGCTGGAGACGGTGTGGAGAAAAGGGAACCCTCCCACACTGTTGGTGGGAATGTAAATGGGTGCAGCCACTATGGAAAACAGTATGGAGGTTCCTCAAAAAACTAAAAATAGAGTTGCCATATGATCCAGCAATCCCACTCCTGGGCATATATCTGTACAAAACTATAATTCAAAAAGATACATGCAGCCCTATTTTCATAGCAGCACTATTTACAGTAGCCAAGACATAGAAACAACATGTCCATCAACAGATGAATGGATAAAGAAGATGTGGTATATATATATATATATATATATATATATATATATATACACAATGGAGTACTACTCAGCCATAAAAAAGAATGAAATAATGCCATTTGTAGCAACATGGATGGACCTAGAGATGATCATACTAAGCAAATTAAGTCAGAAAGCAAAAGACAAATACCATATGACATCACACTTATATGTGGAATCTAAAATATGACACAAGTGAACATATCTTATGAAACAGAAACAGACTCACAGGTAAAGAGAACAGACTTGTGGTGGCCAAGGGGGAGACGGGGTGGGGGAGGGATGGAGTAGGAGTTTGGGATTAGTGGATGCAAACTAGTATATATAGGATGGATAAACAGCAAGGTCCTACTGTATAGCACAGGGAACTATATTCAGTATCCTGTGATGAACCATAATGGAAAAGAATATGAAAAAGAATATATATATAACTGAATCACCTTGCTGTACAGCAGAAATTAACACATTGTAAATCAACTATACTTCAATAAAATTTTTTTAAAAAGACGATATAAAAATAGCAGTATCTAGCCCATAAAATGTTTATGAGGATTAAAGATGTTAATCCATGTAAAGTTCTCAGTGTTCAACACGCAGTAAGGGGAATGATGTCACCAAGATGGTGACATAGGGTGTTCCTGACTTTGCCCCCCGCCACAAGAGCAACTAACAACTATTCATGGCCAAGACACCACTGAGAGAATCCTAGAACCCGGGAGCAAGGATGAAGCACCTTCTGTACCACAGAGACCCAGGCAGACCACGCTGGGGGGGGAGGTGGGAAGAGGGTAAGAGGAGCGGCTACACACTGACCACATTGCCCCTCCCCCAGGTCAGCACAGCCCGCCCCACACCGAGAGGTCTCCCTTGGGCCTATGGCTCCTCCAGAGGGAAGAGAGAGTCCAGGGGTGACATCCAGCACCCCCAGAATTGTGGGTCACTTCATGGGAGCCCTGGTTTCACCCCCTTGGATTGCAGGGGACTCTGTGGGGCTCAACCACTGGGAATCTGATGGTGATGGAGAAGGGGGAGAGGCCTCCAGCACTGGGTCTTGGCAGACCAAATTCCCACTTGCAGAGCCCACGTAGTAGTCCCAACCTGTGTCTTTGCTCATTTGCAGAACAAGTCAATGGTGCAGTGTGACCAGGGAACTTGGTGGGGTGCAGGTCTGCACAACTCACCTCCTCAAATGAGGAGTTCTGCAGTCCCTGGAGCCTGGTCGGCTCACTTCCAGGCAGAAGAGCTGAGTCGTAGCCCCACCAGCTGTGGTGTGCCTCCCAGCCCCTCCCAACCAGAAGGCCTCCTTGGGAAAATCTTGGAGTTGTCAGAAGTGGCCTCCCAGTCCCGCCCAGGCAGGAGAACAGACATAGCCCTACCGGCTGCCAGTTTGGCTCTTGGCCCATCTACCAGGAAGGGTTGCTGAGAACACCTGGAAGCTGCTACGTAATCCAGCAACGCTTGAGTCCAGAGGCAGGGGGCAGAGCTGATCACCCCCAGAGCAAAGCCAGTAGCCCTGTTGGACCAGGGAACTTGGAGCACGGGGCACACGTCAGCTTGAGTCAAGACCACAAAGAGCCTTAGTGGCCTTGGAGCTGTTCTCCCAGCTCCTGGGCAGAGAAACGAATTCATAGCCCCACTTATTGCTGAATACAGCCTTTAGCCCACCTGACCAGGGAACCCTCCCAGAGCACATGAGAAGCTGCATAGCCCATCCAAAAGCCCTGCTTACAGTGGCACTTGCACAGAGAGCACAGCCTGTGGCTTTCCCTGTCTACAGAGCAAAATTGGTGGCCTCACCTGACCAGGACATTCCGTGCACAATCTTGCCTGATTTGGGTCCTCAAGCAATGAGCCATGCAGGCCCTGGGTCCCGTTCTGCTGCCCCACAAGGGCAAGAAAGCTAATTCATAGCCCCACCAACTGCTGAGTATAGCATCCAGTCCCAACTGTGTAGGAAGCCTGACCAGAGAATTCAGGCAACGACAGAGCCCATCCTACATCCTCACTTGGGTAGGGAACCATGCCAGCAGTCTTATCCAGCTGTTCTTAGCCAGTAGCATTCCCCCTCCCCAACTTCAGAGCTTAAACAGTTGCCTCACACAAAAATAGATCCTAGTAGCAGGCCCCACCAGCAGATACATCCAGAAATCCAAACTGAGCTGAGAAGTGAACTGTCTCTGCCAAAGCAAACCTGCAAATTCTGGAAGAAGAGACCACTTACTCAAATGGGAAGATATCAACATAAGGAATCAATGACCAAGAAAAATCAGATAAATATGAGACCACCAAAGGAAACTAATACAGTTCTAAAAACTGACCCTAGAGAAATGGAGATCTATGTTCTGTCAGACAAAGAATTCAGAATACTGCTCTTAAGGAAGTTTAGTGAGCTACCAGAACACACAGATGACTAAATGGAATTAGGAAAACAATGCATGACCTCAACAAGTTCAGCAATGAAATAGGAACCATCCAAAAAAAGAAAAGAAAAAAAGAAATCCTCGAGCTGAAAAATACAATTGAAGAATTCAATAGGGAGTAGAAAAGCAGACTCAGTCATGCAAAAGAAAGAGTCAGCAACCTGGAAGATAGGAAATTTGTAACTGTCCAGTCAGAGGAGCAAAAAGAAAAAAAAAAAGAGTGAAGAAAGCCTATAGAACTATAGAACTTATGGGACACAAGGAAAAGAAACAGTATTTACATTATGGGAATTCTGGAAGGATAAAAAGAGAAATGGATAGAAGGCATATTTAAAGCAATAATAGCTGAAAACTTCCCAAAGAAGGGGATAGAAATAGACATCCAGATCCAAGAGAATCTCAAATGAGTTGAACCTGAATAGGGCTACACTGAGACACATTATAATTAATTTGTCAAAAGTCAAAGACAAAGAATTTTAAAAGCAGCAAGAGAAAAGAGAAGTTACATGTAAGGGAACCCCCACAAGACTGTTGGCAAATTTCTCAACAGACACTTTTCAGGTCAGAAGAGAATGGGATAAAATATTCAAAATATTGAAAGGAAAAAAAAAAACTGTCAACCAACAGTACTATACCTGGTGAAACTGTCCTTCAGAAATGAAGGAGGGATAAAGACTTTCCTGAACAAACAAAAGCTGAGGGAATTCATCACCATTAGCCCTGCCTTATAAGAAAAATTAAAAGGAATTTTTTGAGTGGAAATAAAAGGACTCTAATATCATAAGAGCTCAGAAGGCAGTGTAAAACTCAGTGGTAATAGTAAATAAATAGTCAAAGTTAGATTCAATAATGTGGTAATGGTGGTGTGTAATTCACTTACAACTCTAAAAGTTAGAAAACAAATGTAGTAAAAATAACCATAACAACAATAATCTGTTACTAGTTATACAATGAAAAATATGTAAATCGTAACTTCAATACTCTAAAATATGAGAGGGAGGAGAGGTAAAAGTGTAAAGCTTGGTAATTCTATTGAAGTTAAGTCATTACAATTTTAAGGTATTTTCTTTAAGCCTCATGGTAACCACAAGGGAAAAACCTATAGTAATTACACAGAACAACATAAAGAAGTCAAAGCATTCTTTTACCACAAGATATCAAAACACACAAAAAGACAGCAGGATAAGAAACAAGGAGCAATGGATCTAGAAAACAATTAGCAAAATGGCAGCAGTAAGTCCTTACTTACTTATCAATAATTACTTTAAATGAAAACAGACTAAACTCTTCAATCAAAAGATGTAGAACGGCTGAATTGGTTTAAAAAAAAAGATCCAATGATATGCTGCCTACAAGAGAGTCATTTTAGCCTTAAAGACACACAGACAGTGAAGGGATGGAAAAATGTTTCAAGTAAATTGTAAGAACAACAACAACAAAGCAGGGGTAGCTATACTTATATCAGACAAACAGACTTTAAAAATGGTAAAAAAAAGAGACAAAGAAGATCATCATGTAATGATCAAGGGGCCAATATATCATGAAGATAAAACAGTTGTAAATATTTTTGTGCCCAACGTCAGAGCACCTAAATACAAAAGCAAAAGCTAAGAGCTAAAAGGAGAAATACACAGCAATACAAAAATAGTTGGGGACTTTAATACCCCACTCTCAACAATGGATAGATCATCCAGACAGAGAATCAGTAACAGTGGGTTTGAACAAGACTATAGACTGAGTGAACCTAACAGACATATACAGATGTTCTGACAACAGCAGAATATACATTCTTCTCAAGTGCACATGGAACATTTTCTAGGATAGACCATACATTAGGCCGTAAAACAAGTCTTAGAAAATTCAAGGAGACTGAAATCATACCAAGTATCTTCTCTGACAACAATGGTATGAAACTAGAAATCAATAAGAAGATGAAAAATGGAAATTCTCAAATACATGGAAATTAAATAACACTTCTGAACAACCAATGGATTAAATAAGAAATTAAAGGGGAAATAATAGAGTATCTTGAGATAAATGAAAATAGAAACACAACATACCAAAACTTATGGAATGCAGCAAAAACAGTTCTAAGGAGGAAATTCGTAACAATAAAAGCCTACATTAAGAAGCAAGAAAGAGCACAAATAAACAACCTAACTCTATGCCTTAAGGAGCTGGGGAAAAAAAAAAAGAGAAAGAAAAAATAAAAAAGAGCCCAAAGTTAGCAGAAGGAAGGAAATAGTAAAGATTAGAGTAGGAATAAATGAAATAGAGGATAGGAAAATAATAGAAAAGATTTACCAAACTAAGAGTTGGTTCTGGACTTCCCTGGTGGCGCAGTGGTTAAGAATCCGCCTGCCAATGCAGGGGACACGGGTTCGAGCCCTGGTCTGGGAAGATCCCACATGCCGTGGAGGAACTGAGCCCACGTGCTACAACTACTGAAGCCCACGCGCCTAGAGCCCATGTTTCGCAAGAAGAGAAGCCACCACAATGAGAAGCCCGCACACTGCAATGAAGAGCAGCCCCCGTTCACTGCAACTAGAGGAAGCCCGCGTGCAGCAATGAAGATCCAATGCGGCCAAAAATAAATAAATAAATTAAAAAAAAAAAAGAGTTGGTTCTTTAGAAAGATAAACAAAGTTAACAAACATTTAGCTTGAATAACCAGGGAAAAAAGAGAGAGGACCCAAATGAAAATTATAAATGAAAAAGGAGATATTACAACTTATTCCCCACAAATACAAAGGATCCTAAGAGGCTACTATGAATAACTATACACCAAGAAACTGGACAACCTAGAAGAAATGGAAGAATTCTTAGAAATATACAAAGCAGCAAGACTGAATCAAGAAGAAATAAAAAGTCTGAATAGACCAATTACTAGTGATAAGATTGAATCAGTGATTAAAAAAAGACCTCCCAATGAAGAAAAGTCCAGGACCAGATGGCTTCACTGGTGAATTTTACTAAACACATTTAAAGAATTAACAATTCTTCTCGAACTCTTCCAAAAAAATTAAGAGTTGGGAATGCTCCCAAACTTATTTTACGAGGTCAGTGTTACCCTGATATCAAAGCCAGAAAAGGATGCTACCAGAAACGAAAACTACAGGACAATAACCCTGATGAATATAGATGCAAAAAATTTCAGTAAAATACTAGCAAACTGAATTCGGCAACACATTAAAAGGATCATTCACCATGATCAAGTAGGATTTATTCGTGGGATGCAAGGATGATTCAACATATACAAATCAATAAAAGTGATGTATCACATTAATAGAATGAAAGAAAAAAAACATGTGATCTCCTCAATGGACACATAAAAAGCATTTGACAAAATTCAACATTCATTCATGATAAAAACTCTAAACAAATTAGGTATAGTAGAAATGTACCTCATCATAATAAAGGCTATTTATGATAAGCTCAAACCTAACTTAATACTCAATGGTCAAATGTTGGAAGCTTTTCCTCTAAGATCAAGAGGAAGACAAGAGTGCCCACCCTCATTACTCCTATTCAATGGAGGTGATCAGGCAAGAAAAGAAATAAAAGGCATCAGAATTATAAAGTAAGAAGTAATATTGTCTCTATTTGTAGATGACATGATTTTATATACAGAAAATCATAAAAACTCCACCAAAAAACTATTAGATCTAATCAATGACTTCAGTAAAGTTGCAGGATACAAAATTAGCATACAAAAAGTCAGTAGTATTTCTATATGCTAACAACAAATTATCTGAAAATGAAAAATAGAAAAGATCCATTTATACAATAGCAACAAAACCAATAAAATACTTAGAGATAAACTAAGGAGGTGAAAGATCTCTATTCTGAAAACTACAAGACATTGATTAAAGAAATTGAGGAAGACACAAATAAATGTTCATGAATTGGAAGACTATAGTTAAAATGTCAGTACTACCCAAAGCCATCTATAGATTCAATGCAATCACTATCGAGATTTCAATGACATTTTTACAGAAATAGAAAAACAACACTAAAGTTTATATGGAACCACAAAAACCCTGAATAGCCAAAACAATCCTGAGAAAGAAGAACAAAGCTGGAGGCATGATACTCCCTGATTTCAAACTGTATTACAAAGCTATAGTAATCAAAACAGTATGATACTGGCATAAAAATAGATTAGTGGAACAGAATTGAGAACCCAGAAATAAACCCAAGCATATACAGTCAACTAATATTTACTAAGAGAGCCAAGAATACTCATTGAAGAAAAGATAATCTCTTTGATAAATGGTGCTGGGAAAATTGGATATTCACATTTAAAAGAATGAAACTAGACCCTTATCTTACACCACTCATGAAAATTAACTGAAAATGGATTAAAGACTTAAATATAAGAGCTGAAATCATGAAACTCCTAGAAGAAAACATAGAAAAAAACTCCTTGACATGGGCCTTGGCAATGATATTTTGGATATGACACCTAAAGCACAGCTACAAAATAAAAAAATAAACAAGTGGGACTACACCAAACTAAAAATCTTCTGCACAGCAAAAGAAACAATAAAGTAAAAAGAACCTATGGAATGCGAAAAGATATTTGTAAATCATATATCTGATAAGGGGTTAATATCTAAAATATTTAAAGAACTTATACACCTCAATAGCAAAACCCCCAATAATCCAATTAAAAATGGGCAAAATCCTGAAAAGACATTTTTTTTCCAAAGGAAAATATACAAATGACCAACAGGTACATGAAAAGATGGTCAACATTACTAGGCATTAGGGAAATGCAAATCAAACCTACAAAGAGATATCACCTCATGCCTGTTAGAACGGCCATCATCAAAAAGATGAGAGATACAAAATGCTGGCAAGAATGTGGAGAGAAAGGAACACTTGTGCATTGTTAGTGGGGTTGTAAACGGGTACAGCCACTATGGAAAACAGTAACCTCAAAAAATTAAAAATAGAACTACCATATGATCCAGCAATTCCACTTCTGGGAATATTTCTAAAGGAAATGAAAACACTAACTTGGAAAGATATCTCACCCCCACGTTCAAAGCAGCATTATTTATAATAGAAAAGACATAGAAACAACCTGAGTGTTGGATAAATGCATAAAGAAGTTGTGGTATATACATACAGTGGAATACTATTCAGCCATAAAAGATTGAGGAAATCCTGCTATTTGTGACAACATGGATGGACCTTGAAGGTATTATGCTAAGTGAAATAAGCCAGACAGAGAAAGACAAATACTGTATGATCTCACTTATACATGGAATCTAAAAAAAAAACCCAAAACAAATCAAAACTAAAACAGAAAACTTTTTGATTGTTGGACTGAGGTTCTTTGACCAGCACCAGTGCTCTGAGACTGAACCACATATGTTTTTGTTTTCATAGGAGTTATACTTTCTTACAGGTAATTATAAAGATAAGAGAGTATCCATGCTAAGTGGTGAGCAGAGTGCTTAACACAGTAGACTCTCAATAAAGAGGAATATCATATGATATTGCTTATATGTGGAATCTAAAAAAACATGATACAAATGAACTTATTTACAGAACAGAAACAGACTCACAGACTTAGAGAATGAACTTATGGTTACCTGGGGGGGAAGGGTGGTAGGGAGGGATAATTAGGGAGTTTAGGATTGACATGCACACACTGCTATATTTAAAATGGATAACCAACAAGGACCTACTGTATAGCACAGGGAACTCTGCTCAATATTCTGTAACAACCTAATGGGGAAAAGAATTTGAAAAAGGACAGATACATGTATATGTATAACTGAATCACTTTGTTGTACACCTGAAACTAACACAACATTGTTAATCAACTATACTCCAATATAAAATAAAAAGTTAAAAAAACCCAGCAGTTATTATTGTGTTACATTGTATTGTTTTCTTGTACCTTGGGACACTAGCTGAGAAAATCAAGATTTCATGAGGCTTCAGTCTTCACTGGTCTTCCACTTCCCGACCATTTCTTCCACTCTTGTATATGTATAACTGAATCACTTTGTTGTACACCTGAAACTAACACAACATTGTTAATCAACTATACTCCAATATAAAATAAAAAGTTAAAAAAACCCAGCAGTTATTATTGTGTTACATTGTATTGTTTTCTTGTACCTTGGGACACTAGCTGAGAAAATCAAGATTTCATGAGGCTTCAGTCTTCACTGGTCTTCCACTCCCCGACCATTTCTTCCACTCTTTACCTGTCATCCATCTATCTAACATATATTATGTTTTTATTAAGTCAGGCACTGTCCTGGGTATAACTGGGAAGGGATAGAGCCGTTCTCTGCCCTTGGTGGTACCAAGACTTCGGGTGAAAGTCAGAGGGGCAGATCAAGCTTAGTGTAAGGGGGACTTTCCTAGCAGAGCTGCCCAAAGGTGAACTGTTCTGGCTTGGGAAGTGATGGATTCTCTATCAGGAGGTAAGCACGTGAAGGACAGATGATCCTTGCTAATTGCAGAAGGGATTCAAGATCTGGATGGAAGTCTGAACTAGGTAGCCTTGAAGGTCTGTTTGAATCCTGAGATTCACTGATTCTTAGAGACACTAAAACCAAACCTGGATCACCTCCAGGGTAACACACATCTGGCAGCTGTTGCCCCTTCTGCCTGAGAGCATTGTTGCCACCGCCCGGAAGATATGGATTCTGGAAGGAAGAACAGAGCCCTGACTGGTCCTCCCACCCTCCTCTCTTACAAACACAGTTACCCTCCTCTCTGAGCTCATCAGTTGCTGTTCCCCAACACTTTGCCTGTGTAGATGTGGGTGAAGGGGAGATGGCATGTGGGGAGATGCCCTGAACCTGAGTTATGGAGTGAGGGTTTCCATGGAGATCCAAGTTCCTCCTCATCTTCTGCATAAATTAAGATGCTGTTAGCTGTTGTAAAGATAAACTCCCAAATCTCAGTGGCTTAATACAAGTTTCTTTTTTTTTTCCTCATAGAAAGTCCAGTTGGCATTGGTAGGGGTAGAGGGGCCTCTGCTCTGCACAGATGTATAAGAACCCAGGCTGAGTAAAGCTCTGTCATCTTTAGTAAGTGGCTTCTGAGCTCACCTTTGGCATTGACATCCAGTTGGAGAAAGTGGAGGGTGGCTAAGCCAGCTCTGAAAATAACATGTATCAATTCTACCACATTCCACGGATCAGAACTTAGTCTTAGGACCCTATCCAGAAGTCAGGGGACTAGGAACTGTAGTCACCAGCAGGGCAGCCACTTCCCAGCCATTATGTACTGTGGAGGGGGGAGCATGAGGCTTTGGCAGACAGCTGCTGTCTCTGACATATTCTGTTCCCCCAGGCCACCATTTTCAGGACTCTGCCAGCTTGGACACACACCAGACAGTGAGCCCCTTGAGCTTAAGAACAGATCCACTGGCCCTTTGCATCCCCACTGCTTAGCTCAGTGGCACGGCATAGGAAGGGTTTCAGTGTATGTGGTGAGTGAATAAATGCTTGGGTATCATCTTTCTTGTTACAAATACAGATGTCTGGCAGAAAACAATTGGGCAGTTCCTCAAAAGTTAAACATAGAATTACTATTTGATCCAGGAATTCTACTCCTAGTTGTGTACCCAAAAGAATTAAAAGCAGGGATTCAAACAATTACTTATACACCAATGTTCATAGCAGCAGTGTTCACAATAGCAGTATTCACAGTTTGCAAAAGGAAACAACCCATGTCCATCAATAAGTGAATGGGACAAAAAGTGTAATATATACACACAATGGAATATTATTTAGCCTTAAAAAGGAATGAAATTCTAATACATGCTTCAACATGGGTGAACCATGAAAACATGCTGAGTGAAAAAACCTAGGCAAAAAAGACAAATACTGTATGATTCCACTTATATGAGTTTCCTAGGCTAGTCACATTAACAGAGACAGAATGTAGAATGGTGGTTACCAGAGGCTGGGTGGAGGGGAAAGAGAGCTAGCGCTTAATGGGTATAGAGTTTTTCTTTGGGATGATGAAAAAGTTCTGGAAATGGATAGTGGTGATGTTGCACAACATTGTAAATGTACTTAATGCCACTGAACTGTACACTTAAAAATGGTTAAAATGATCAGTCACAAGAAGAAAACTGGAAAATTCACAAATATGTGGAGATTAAACAACATGCTAATGAGCAACAAATGGGTCAATGAAAAAATCAAATAATAAATTTAAAAATGCCTTGAGACAAATGAAAATGGAAATATAACATACCAAAAGTTGTGGGATGCAGCAAAAGCAGTTCTAAGAGGGAGGTTCATAGTTATAAATACCTACCTCAGGAAACAAGAAAAATCTCAAAACAACCTAAATTTATACCTCAAGGAACTAAAAAATGAACAAATGAAGCCCAAAGTTAGTAGAAGGAAGGAAATAAAGATCAGAATGGAAGTAAATAAAATAGAGACGAAAAAGACAATAGAAAAAAAATCAATGAACTAAGAGCTGGTTGTCTGAAAAGATAAAATTGATAAAACTTTAGCTAGACTCATTCAGAAAACAAGAGAGGGCTCAAATTAATACAATCAGAAATGAAAGAGGAGGGAATTCCCTGGGGGTCCAGTGTTAAGACTCCACACTTCCACTGCAGGGACCTTTGGTTTGATCCCTGGTTAGGGAACTAGGATTCCACAAGCCAGGCAGTGTGGAAAAAAAAAAAAATGAAAGAGGAGGCATTACAACTGATACTACAGAAATAGAAAGGATCTTAAGAAACTACTATGAACAATTACATGCCAAATTGGACAACCTAGACAAAATGGATAAATTCCTAGAAACATACAACTTCTAAGACTGAACCATGGAGAAACAGAAAATCTGAATAGACCAATTACTAGTAAGGAGATTGAATCCGCAATTAAAAAGCTTCTCACAAACCAAAGTCCAGGACCAGATGGTTCACTCATGAATTCTACTAAATATTCAAATAAGAATTAATACCAATCCTTCTCAAAATCTTCCAAAAAAATAGAAGAGGAGGGAACAAATCCAAACTCATTTTATGAGGCCAGCATTGCCAAAACCAGGCAAGGACACCACAAGAAAAGGAAATTACAGGCCAACATCCCTGATGAATATAGACGCAAAAATTCTCAACAAAATATTAGCAAAAATAATTCAATAATACATTAAAAGGGTCATACATCACAATTAAGTGAGATTTATTCCCAGGATGCAAGGATGGTTCAACGTCTGCAAATCAGTCAACATTATACACCACATTAACACAATGAAGTATAAAAATCATATGATCATCTCAATAGATGCAGAAAAGGCATTTGACAAAAATCCAATATTCATTTATGATAAAAACTCTCAACCAAGTGGGAATACGGGGAACATACCTCAACAGAGTAAAGGCCATATATGACAAACCCACAATTAACATCATACGTAACAGTGAAAAGCTGAAAGCTTTTCCTCTAAGATCAGGAACAAGACAAGGATGTCCACTCTTACCACTTTTATTCAACATAGTATGGAAGTCCTAGGCAGAGCAGTTAGGCAAGAAAAATAAATAAAAGTCATCCAAATTGGAAAGGAAGAAGTAAAACTGTCACTATTTACAGATGACATGATATTGTATATAGAAAACCCTAAAGACTCTACCAAAAAAACTGTTAGAATAAACAAATTCAGTAAAGTTGCAGAATATAAAAATCCATATACAAAATCTGTTATGTTTACATACACTAATAACAAACTATCAGAAAGGGAAATTAGAAGACAACCTCATTTACAATTGTATCAAAAAGAATAAGATCCCTAGGAATAAATTTAACCAAGGAGGTGAAATACCTGTACTCTGAAAACTATAAGACACTGATGAAAGAAATGGAAGAAGACACAAATAAGTGGAAAAATATTCTGTGCTTATAGATTGGAAGAATTAATATTGTTAAAATGTCAATAATCCCCAAAGCGATCTACAGATTCAATGCAATCCCTGACAAAATTCCAATGGCATTTTTCATAGAAATAGAACAAACAACCCCCAAATTTGTGTGGAACCACAAAAGATGTCAAGTGGCCAAAGCAATCTTGAGAAAGAACAGCAAAGCTGGAGGCATCATCCTCCCTGATTTCAAACTATATTACTAAGCTATAGTAATCAAAACAGTATGGTAGCGGCATAATAATAGACACATAGATCAGTGGAATAGAATAGAGAGCCCAGAAATAAACCCACACATATATGCTCAATTAATTTACAACAGAGGAGCCAAGAATATATGATGGGGAAATTATAGTCTCTATGATAAATGCTGTTGGGAAAACTGGACAGCCACATGCAAAAGAATGAAACTTGACCACTATCTTACACCATACACAAAAATTAACTCAAAATGGGTTAAAGACTTGAATGTAAGACCTGAAATCATAAAATTTCTAGAAGAAAACATAGGCAGTAAGCTCCTTGATATCATTTTTGGTGATGATTTTTTCGATCTGACTCCAAAAGCAAAGGCAATAAAGGAAAAATAAACAAGTGGGATTACATCAAACTAAAAAGCTGCTGCACAGCAAAGGAAACCATTAACAGAATGAAAAGGCATCCTACTAAATGGGAGATAATATTTGCAAATTGTATGTCTGATAAGGGGTTAATATCCAAAATATATAGAGTACTCATACAACTTAATAGAAAAAACCAATCTGACTAAAAAATGGACAGAAAATCTGAATATTTTTCCAAAGAAGACACACAGGTGGCCAAAGGTGCTCAACATCTTTAATCATTAGGGAAATGCAAATCAAAACCACAATGAGAGCACCTCACCCCTGTTAGAATGGGTATTATCAAAAAGAAATAACAAGTGTTGGTAAGGATATGGAGAAAAGTATACTCTTGTACACTGTTGGAGGCACTGTAAATTGGTGTAGCCACTATGGAAAACTGTACAGAGGTTCCTCAAAAAATTAAAAATTGAACTATCACATGACCCAGGAATTACACTTCTGGGTATTTATCCAAAGAAAACAAAAACACTAATTCGAAAAAAATGTCTATACCCTCATGCTCATTGTAGCATTATTTACAATAGCCAAGACATGGAAGCAACCTAAGTGTCCATCAATGAAGAATAAAGAAGATATGATATACACATACAATGGAATACTATTCAGCTATAAAAAGAATAAAATCTTGCCATTTGTGATTATATGAATGGAGCTTGAGGGCATTATGCTGAGTGAAATAAGTCAGACAGAGAAAGACAAATACTGTTGTATTTGAATCACTGTCAACGGATTCCGTGATCTCACTTATACATGGAATATTAAAACAACAACAACAAAAACCCCAAACTACAAGCTAGATACAGAGAACAGATTAGTGGTTGCCAGAGGCAGGGTTGGGGGTGGGTGGTGGAGTGGGCTAAATGGATGAAGGGGGTCAAAAGGTAAAAACTTCAGTTATAAAATAAGTCATGGGGATGTAATGTATAGCATGGTAACTATGGCTAATAATACTGTATTGCATATATAAAAGCTGCTAAAAGAGTAGATCTTAAAAGTCACTAGAAAAAAATTTAGTAACTATGTATGGTGACAGATATTAACTAGACTTATTGTGATCATTTCACATTGTATACAAATATCAAATCATGTACATACAATATTATATGTCAACTATACCTCAATAAAAAAGAAATATGTTCTTCATGAAAAAAGTTAAACATAGAATTACCATTTGATCCAACAATTCCACTCCTAGTTATATACCTAAAAGAATTGAAAGAGGGGACCCAAACAGGTACTTATACACCAATGCTCATAGCAGCTGTATTCACAGACAAAAGGAAAGAACCCAAGTGTCCATCAATAAGTGAATGGGATAAAAAAAAATGTGATGTATACATGCAATGGAATATTATTCACCCTTAAAAATGAATGAAATTCTGATACATGTTACAACATTGATGAACCTTGAAAACATGCTGAGTGAAGTAAGCCAACAGAAAGGACAAATACTGTGTGACTGTGATTCCACTGACATGAGGCATCTAGAGTAGACCAATTAATAGAGACAGAAAGTAGAATGGTGGTTGCCAGGGGCTGGGGGAAAGGGAAATGGGGAATTAGTGTTTAATGGGTACAGAGTTTTTGTTTGGGAAGATGAAAAAGTTCTGGAAATGGATAATGGTGATGGTTGCACCACAAGTTGAATCTACTTAATGTTACTGAATTGCACACTTAAAAATGGTTAAAACATGAAGGAAACAACCTCATTTATCATTGCATCAAAAAATAAAATACCTAGGAATAAACCTACCTAAGGAGGTAAAAGATCTGTACTCTGAAAGCTATAAGACACTGGTGAAAGAAGTCGAAGATGACACAAACAGATGGGTAGGTATACCATGTTCCTGGATTGGAAGAATCAATATTGTCTAAATGACTATACTACCCAAGGCAATCTACACATTCAATACAATTCCTGTCAAATTACCAATGGCATTTTTCACAGAACTAGAATAAAAAAAATTTTAATTTGTATGGAAACAGAAAAGACCCTGAATAGCCGAAGCAATCCTGAGAAAGAAAAATGGAGCTGGAGGAGTCAGACTCCCTGACTTCAGACTATACTACAAAGCTACAATAATCAAGACAATATGGTACTGGCACAAAAACAGAAATATAGATCATGGGAACAGGATAGAAAGCCCAGAGATAAACCCACGCACCTATGGTCAACTATTATGACAAAGGAGGCAAGAATATATGATGGAGAAAAGGCAGTCTCTTCAATAAGTGGTGCTGAGAAAACTGGACAGCTACACATAAAAGAATGAAATTAAAGAACTAAATGTAAGATCGGCTACTCTAAAACTCTTAGAGGAAAATATAGGCAGAACACTCTGACATAAATTTCAGCAATATCTTTTGGGATCCACCTCCTGAAGTAATGAAAAGATAAACAAAAATAAACAAATGGGACCTAATTACACTTAAAAGCTTCTGCATAGCAAAGGAAACCATAAACAGAAAGAAAAGACAACCCACAGAATGGGAGAAAATATTTGTAAATGAAGAGACTGACAAGGGATTGATCTCCAAAATAAACAAACAGCTCATGCAGCTCAATATCAAAAAAACAAACCACCCAATCAAAACATGGGCAGAAGACCTGAACAGACATTTCTCCAAAGACGACATACAGATGACCAGAAAGCACATGAAAAGATGCTCAACATCACTAATTATTAGAGAAATGCAAATTAAAACTACAATGAGGTATTACCTCACACCGGTCAGAATGGCCATCGTCAGAAAGTCCACATACAATAAATGCTGGAGAGGGTGTGGAGAAAGGGGAACCCTCCTACACTGTTGGTGGGAGTGTAAATTGGTACAGCAACTGTGGAGAACAGTATGGCGGTTCCTTAAAAAACTGAAGAACTGGAGGGAGGGAGACGCAAGAGGGAAGAGATATGGGAACATATGTATATGTATAACTGATTCACTTTGCTGTAAAGCAGAAACTAACGCACCATTGTAAAACAGTTATACTCCAATAAAGATGTTAAAACAAACAAACAAACAAACAAACAAAAACTTAAGAACTACCATATGACACAGCAATCCCACTCCTGGGCATATACCTGGAGAAAACCATAAGCTGAAAGGATACATGCACTCCAATGTTCACTGCAGCACTGTGCACAATAAGCCAAGACATGGAAGCAACCTTAATGTCCCCCTACAGATGAATGGATAAAGAAGATGTGGTACATATATACAATGGAATATTACTCAGCCATAAACAAGAATGAAATAATGCCATTTGCAGCAACATGGATGGACCTAGAGATTATCACACCAAGTAAAGTAAGTCAGGAAGAGAAAGACAAATACCATATGATATCACTTATATGTGGAATCTAAAAAATTATACAAGTGAACTTATTTACAAAACAGAAACAGACTCACAGACTTCAAAAACACACTAATGGTTACCAAAGGGGAAAGGTGGGGGGAGGGATTAATCAGGAGTTTGGGATTAACATACACACGCACTACTATATACAAAATAGATAACCAACAAGGACCTACTGTACAGCACAGGGAACTCTACTCGATATTCTGTAATAATTTATGTGGTAAAAGAGTCTGAAAAAGAATGGATATATGTATATGTATAACTGAATCACTTTGCCGTACAGCAGAAACTAACACAACATTGTAAATCAACTATACTCTAATATAAAATAAAAGTTAAAAAATTTTAAGAAATGGTTAAAACGGTAAATGTTATTTTGTGTATCTTTTACCACACATACAAAAAATACAAATGCCTGGGTTGCATGCCTGCAAATTGTGATTCAGTTGGGATTGGCAAGATCTGGGCTTCTTTGTTTTTTAACAAGCTTCTCAGGTGACTCTGATGTGCAACTAAGATCCACTGGTCTAGCTCTGGTTTTTGGCAGAAGGGAGAGAGCAAGGGCATGGTCTCTCGGAAGCCTTTCTAGAGGAGGGCTTCTTGAACTCTAGGGTGCATACGAATCCTCTAGGGATTTTGCTAAGCTGCAGATTTTGATCCAGTGGTCCTGGGGTGAGGAATTCACATTTCTAACAAGCTCCTAGGTGATGCTGCCACTGCTGGTCTGTGGACCATACTTTGAGTATCAAGATGCTAGAGACACATGGTGGTCTTGTCTGGTGGAGATCTGGAAAGGAGCAGGAAAATGCTTAAGATGACGGCTCCAGATACAGAGTTCAGGGATGATGAGCTGGGGGTGAGTGAGCAGGAGGTGAGCTAATCAGTGAACTAGCTTCTGGGTACTGTTCGAACAGGCGGGCTTGTGGTCTAGCTAAAGGACGCATCGAGGTTAGAAATCATCAGCCCACAAAATTGTGTGGATTTTGCATGAGTCTGTCTGAATTTCCAGAGCTCGTGTTTCTTAGTAAGGGGCCCAGCTCAACTGAGCGCAAGTGAAACTGGCTCGGGCTTCACTGCTCTGTTGCCTCCTCAAGTCCTTTTCCTCCTACACGGTCCACTTCTGGTCCAAGGCCTTCTCCAACAGAGCCCCAGAGCGGAACACCTCCCCTGCTATTACTGTCCCTGCCAGAGTCAGCCCGTCAGAGCTGCCCACTCCATCCAGCTCAGCATGTTGTAGAGGCTCCCCTCCCTGAATGGCGAACAGTTCCACACTGGCTGCTTTCCCGCCAGTGAGTCCAGCTGGGTCACCTGGTCCTGGCGGAGTGTTCACCTGGCATCATCCTCGGGGCAGAACTGAAACTCAGCCTCTGAATAGTGACACATGGGGCAGGATGACCCAGTGGTTAAGGAATCAGACGCTCTTGGTTTGAACCTCATCTCCATCTCTTCCTGCTCCTCTAACCTTGGATAACTTACTCAGCTCTCCAGGGCTCCAGCTTTCTCACCTGCCCAATGGAGATGGTGATGCCGACTTCCCAAACCTGCCGTGAGTTTACATCAGCCAATCTTCAATGAGAACTCGGGGCTTGATCATTGTGCCTGCAGTTCGAGAAGTGACCTGCAGGTGGCGCATGAAGCCCTGGGGAGGTGGCCCGTCCTCCAGTGATGGAAGGAGTCTGGAGGGCCTTTTCTCACTAATACCGTTAGCAGGTTCTCCGGGTGCATCCTGGCTGTGGGGGCTGAGAGGGAGTCTCCCTAAGGGCCTAGGAGTCACCCAGGAGCACATAATCTCTGCCCCTTCCCTTCTTTCATGCCAACAGCCCTCCCCCTGCAATGTAGTTACCCATGGGCGGGAGTTCCTTTGTCCGCACACGCTGGGGCTCAGGAAATGTTTGTGGAATGAGCTGCTTATTGGAAAGTGCTTGTATCCAAGGTCATGCATGCCAGGGAGGGCTTCCCTGTGGCCCAGACTGAGGTACGGGTACAACTCACATCCTGCACACACCTTCCCTTCCTCCCTCCCTCCCTCCCCAGCCCTGGGGTCCCCCCTTCCCTCTTCCTTCTCTCCGTTTTGGGGAAGGGGCGGTGGGAACAGCAGGCT
Source organism: Physeter macrocephalus (assembly GCF_002837175.3). Lineage (NCBI taxonomy): Eukaryota > Metazoa > Chordata > Mammalia > Artiodactyla > Physeteridae > Physeter > Physeter macrocephalus. The sequence goes on along the minus strand of NC_041229.1, from coordinate 15,017,205 downwards.
CACCTTCCTTCCGGATTCCGGGTCCGCGTCTCAGTCTCGACTTTGGGTGCTGAGTTCAGGAGCCCCCTTTGTACTTCTGAGGGACACTTCCTTTTCACCCAGGGGGCCTGGCCACCGTGGAGGGGCACCGTGAACTCCACGCCCCTGCGCTTTTGCATTCTCCTGGGTCTTTCCCCCTCCTCTGCCTATCCAAACCCTCACGTCCTTGGAGGCCCAGCTCACCTGCCCTTTGACCCTCTTCTCAGAAACGCCTCCTTTGCGTACCTGCACGTGGGTGCGATTCCTTCCACCTGGAATCTAATTGCAGCTCCTCTGACACAGGTGCCCGCTGTCTCATTCTCTCTGGCTGCAACCCATTCCCCTCCTCCATGAGCCCTTTTCACGTCTCCGACCTCTGATGACCTCACTCCTTCTCCCTTTGGCCTTATCTTGTCCTAACAGTCAGCCCAGAGCTTCAGGCTCTGGCCGGACCCCCAGGGTGATATAATCTCTCCCTCCCTTCCCAGTTTAGAGGCGTCTCTTACACAACTGCCCACTAGCGGTTAGCGTAGCTTTGTTCCCCTGGCTACACTGCTTTCTTCCAAAGGAGAGAAGCCAGTAGACACAGCCTCCCACCCCCATACCGGCTCCCCAGCTCTCTCGCCAAGTTGCCTCATTTGACAGATAAGCAAACTGTGGCTCGGAGAGGTTTAGGAGCTCTCTCAAAGACACACAGCTGGTCCCCTTTAGGGCCCAGCACAGAAGTGCTCAAGGAGGCAGCTTGGCTAATGGAAAGCCTTTTTAAAAGTTTAACGTGCTGAGCTAAAGCCGGGCTTCTCGAAGTCTCTCCCTGAGAGACAGACGGCCTGGTATAGGGGCCTCTCCTCCCTGCCTCCCCACTGGCCCTTGCCAAATGGGAAAAAAGCCACCATGTAGAAACATAACCTTTATTGCACACGGCGCTGGGTCTTTTTTCATAGAAAAAGGTATCAACACATAAGCATCTGCAAATTGAAGCAACTCCTGGTTTTCTTGGAACAGTAAAATCGCATGCAGTGTCTCTGAGCTGGGATTTTGGTCTTTGTCAAAACCACCTAGATTGGAGGGAGGGCGAGTAGGAGGGAAAAATTGCTGAGCCTTTGTGCCTCTGTCTCAAAATAAGGTGAGAGAAATATATAGATATATAGCTTGTCGATGTGTTCCTCTCTCTCTATATATGTATATATCTCTCCACACATATTTTGTGGGGTGGGGAATTTGACTTGCACTGTCAAATTCTTTGTGCCCTGGCTTCATGGAGAAGAAGAAAATAGTTTCATTTGTACAAAAGAGTTCTATGTACAAGCGTTCATGACTTGGGGGTTGTCTTTCCCTTGTTGGTTGGTTTTTGTCTGTCAATTTAATATAAATAACGCAGGAAGTCAGCCCAGCTGGTGCGTGAGGGCTGGAGGTGCAGGCAGGTCCAGGCGGAGGGCCGCTCTCCTGGTTGCACCCCTACACCAGGGTGTAGGATTTGGAGTAGGCCCCGGCCCCCTGCTTCTGAGACCTCCCTACCCCTGATGTGCCCATCTCAAGAAGTGAGTCCCTGGAGCCCCCCATTTTGGTGTGTGGGCCCCCGGCCCGCGGAGGCTCAGTGCTGGGGGCCGGAGGGGCGGTACTGGGGGCAGCCGGGGGCTCGGCAGGGGCGGGACCGGGTGCCGGGGGCGCCGTGCCGGCTGGGGGAGCTGGCATGGCCAGAGTCCTCTGAGGTAAGGTGGCTGTGGCGGCGGCCCCCGGGTGCGGGAGGCCCAAGGGCTTGCTGGCAGGGTCCAGGGTCAGGTGGCGAGCCTGGGGCTGGTAGGTTCGAGCCAGGTTCCTGATGGAGGCCTCGCGGGGCGGGACCACGGGGCAGGGCTCCCGCCCGTCTGCCTTTCGGAAGAAGGCCTCCGACTTGGCGTAGAGGGGCAGGTTACAGTAGTCACCTGGAATGGAGGAAGCAGGGCGTGTTAGCGCCAGAGGCCTCTTGGAACCAGCGGCCAGCTTGTTCCCCCACCCCTACCCCTCAGTCTTCTCCCTGACCTGGCATAGGAGTCCCTCCACCAGACAGGAAGTAAAGAGTCAAGGAAAGATGCGTTACTTGGCCTCTCTGAGCCTCAGTTTTCTTATCTATGAAATGGGGATAATCATATTTCCCTACAGGAATACTGTGAGGAGGGAATGAGATAAAGTAAGGAAAGCGCTTAGTACAGTGGCTGGCGCACAGCGATGCTCAGTAAATTGATACCTATTGTTAATTGATCACTATAGCCGATCAGCTTCAGCTGCTGAAGAGCTCATTTGGTTTTTTTTTTTTTTTTTTGCGGTACGCGGGCCTCTCACTGCTGTGGCCTCTCCCGTTGCGGAGCACAGGCTCCGGACG
>NC_041229.1:14961464-15014465 GCF_002837175.3 Physeter macrocephalus | reverse complement strand
ACGAACCCGTGTCCCCTGCATCGGCAGGCAGACTCTCAACCACTGCGCCACCAGGGAAGCCCAAGAGCTCATTTCTAAACAGGGATGTCCTAAGAGCTCTGGCTGTTAGAAAGCATTTTTTTTTGGCCATGTCGCGTGGCTTGTGGGATCTTAGTTCCCCAACCAGGGATCGAACCCAGGTCCATGGCAGTGAAAGCGCCAAGTCTCAACCACTGGACCACCAGGGAATTCCCTAGAAAGCTTTTCTTTACTCCAAGGAGGAAAGGAATGTCACTCCCTGTCACTTCCCCACATTCAGCCCGATTCTGTCCTCTGAGGAGCCCCAGAACAAGGCTTTCCCCTCTTTCTCACCGCGGCCTTTCAGACATCTGAAGTCAGCTACATTTCCCCGTCCCTCTCCTTCGTCTCCTCTTCTCCAGGCAGAATGTTCCTAATTTCTTAAAGTGCCTCCACGGGACAAGCTTCTAGGACCCTCACATGCTGAGCCCTCTGCCCTGTGAACACCCTCGCCTGTGCACGTGCCTCTCTCCCGTCCACTGTGCCAGGCATTTTCCTTAGGTCATCTCGTTTAGTCCCCACAGCCCCCTGCATAGGTTAATACCTGCCTGCGTTTTGCAAGTGAGGAAACTGAGGTTCAGAGAGATTAAGTAATTTACCCAAATTCACACAGCTACACAGGGAGGGGGAGTCATTCAGGGCTGCTCGTCTCCTAAGTCTTTGTAATTTCTGTTACCCCAGGCTCTTCTCTAGATGACCCTGAGCCCCTAGGTCAGCACGGCCACTTAGCAAGGCCAGTGCTGAGCGGACCAGACTGCCTGCTTTGACAGCCTGGGCCTTGCACCCTGTGGCCCTAATGTCTGCTGGGGGGCTTCCCTGCTCCCCTGCCCCTGGTTATCCTAGACCTGCCCTGCTGACCCCAAAGGACATATGCTCTGGCCAGGCCCCTGGAGTCAGATGGTTACCAGTCAGGCTAGGTCATTGCCCACCATGAGGTTTGGCCACCACGGGCTGAACGGCCAGGATTGTTCCTTTGGGTCTAGATTAAGTTCAAACAGTATTGAGACCAATGGCCATTGGGCAGCTGACCCCATAAGCAGTCTCTTTCCATCCTGGCATAGCTTCAGATTAAGGGAATGATCACTACTTAATGAGAACCTACTATGTGCCAGGCACGTATATCATTTCTAATGATCCTTACAGCAATGCAAAGTATATGCTATCCGTTGCATTTTACAAATGAGAAAATTAAGGCCAGAGAGGTTAAATGACTTGCCCAAGGTCACAGCAGTATTAAGAGGTTAAGCCAGGATGTGTGCCCTGATCGGCTTGCTCCCAAGTCCTTGTTCTTTGCACTACCCCCCGACTGCCAAGGAGCCATGCTGGGCTGGCAGGACCCAGGTGCAGTTAGGGCTAGGTCTAGCCAGGGCTCGTGGGGTTTGGGGGCAGGGGACACAGCAAAGGAGGTGGTCTGAGCGCTCACTCTTGTTGGCCCGGTGAGGGATGGGCACAGCCACACTTTTGCCCCGGTCGGCATCCTGGGGCTTGGGTGGGGAGGCGGTGAAGCGGCAGATGCCAGGCTCTGAGGGTGTGCTCATGGATGTCATGCTGTCAGCGTTCTCATTGGTGCCGGTGGTCATCTGGTCAGAGGAGCTGTCGGAGATGAAGCATTCGGTGATCTCAAACTTGGCATGCTGCAGTTGTTCCTCCAGCTTGGCATGCTCATAGGCCCGGGCCAGCTCCTCATAGGTGGAAGAGGCGCTCTCAGTGGATACCATGCTGTTCCGTCCCTTGTCTGGGGAGATGGAAGGCACAGAGTTGAGGGGAAATGAGTGGCACCCCCCATATTCATTGCAGCATTATTTACAATAGCCAAGACATGGAAGCACCTGTATGTCCATCGGTGGATGAGTAAATAAATAATATGTGAGATATATATATATATATACACACACACACACACGCACACACACAAAATGAGATCTTACTCAGCCATAATAAAGGAAATCTTGCCATTTGGGAAGATACGGATGGACCTTGAGGGCATCATGCTAAGTGAAACAAATCAGACAGAGAAACACACACACACACACACGCACACCCACAAAATGAGATCTTACTCAGCCATAATAAAGGAAATCTTGCCATTTGGGAAGATACGGATGGACCTTGAGGGCATCATGCTAAGTGAAACAAATCAGACAGAGAAAGACATACACTGTATGATCTCACTTATATGTGGAATATAAAAAACCCCCAACAACCACAAACAAAACCCCCATGTTCACTGATACAGAGAATAGATTGGTGGTGGCCAAAGGTGGGGGGTGGGAGTTGGGCAAAATGGGTGAAGGTGGTCAAAAGGTACAGACTTCCGGTTATAAATAAGTCATGGGGATGTAATGTACAGCATGATAACTATAGTTAATAACACTGTATTGAATATTTGGAAGTTGCTAAGAGAGTAGTTCTTTAAAGTTCTCATTATAAGAAAAAAAATTGTAACTATACATGGTGATGGATGTTAACTAGACTTACTGTGGTGATCATTTTGCAAAATATTACAAATATCAGATCATTATGTCATACACCTGAAACTAAATGTTATACGTCAGTTATATCTCGATAAAAAATAAAGTGGGTTTATGGGGAAAGGGTGTAAATGAGATCAGACTGAGCAGTTCCCCTACCCATGAGCCCAGAAGCCATCTGAAAGCCTGACTATGGAGTGGACCAGGCTCACAAGATCCTGCTCTCCACCTGTGAAGGTAGTGGTGGTGGCAGAAGTGGGATATTTGATGTGCTGCCTAATGAAGGGCAGAACATCTTTCATTCTTGATAATAAGCATCACCCTCTGAGCAACACTTAGCCTTTTCTCCAACAAACATCACGGGTACCATTTTCTCTGTCATCTTTTGGGAGAGCAAAATGAAATCCTTGACCAAGCAGAGCTCCTCTAGGTCAAGTGTTTTTGTCATAGCCACAGAGTGAGTCAGTGACCAGCTGGAAATGAAACTGACCTGTGCCTTGGATTCCAACAGCTGGCGGGTGGGAGTTGGGAAAACCGAAGGTGGAGATGGATACTGGGGGAGCTGGAGGAGAGTGAGCAGAATGAAGGCAGGTCCCTGGGCTTACCTGTGTCCTGGGAGAGGCTGGCACTGTAGCTGTCACTCTCGGTGACAGTGACACCATGCTGGGAGCCCACAGTGCGCCAGTCGGAGGTGAGGGTGCGGGCGGGTGTGGAGGCCTGGCACTTGGTCAGAGTCCACTGGCTTGAGTACCGGTTCCGGGTGCTGTGGGCTGACTTTACATTCTTCCTGGACACTGGATCTGCACAGAGCAAGCAAGAGCTAGTACCCTCCAGCTGCAGGCATTCAGGCTTGGGCAGCTGGCATTTACCAGAAAGGGCAGCAGGAGCAAGGGAGGAGGCAGAAGCAGCCACAGAAGCTCCCCTGGGGAAGCTGAGTGAGCTGCCTTTCCTGACCACACGGCTATCTGTGGAGGAGGAGAGCAAGTGTCGGGCACTGGGCGGCGTCCTAGTCCTCCCCGGCCACCCTGTCTTTTCCTTCAGCCTGGGAAGAACGTCACCTCATCTCCTGCTGCCTCATGACTGTCCATTCATTCCCTACGGTCCTGGATGTATTCTATGCTTATGTCCAGAGTCACGGTGGAAGATGCAGAAGGCCCTTGGAGAGAAAGAACAACTAACCCTCTCAAAATTTCTAGGCAAGGAAACTTGAGGCCCAGAGAGATAAGGTTAGTGACATGCCCAAGGCCATAGCTAGTGAGTCTATAATCAAGGTCTCTAGACTCTAATTCCAGTGCTCTTTCCCTTCTTCCATGCTGCTCCTCCCTCCTTTTTTAAAAACAAATGTCACCTCTGTCTTATGCTGTGCCCACGAAACCCCGTGTGGGAGGAGGGCTGTCTCCCCGGGGATAATGCATACTGGTGCCTGGCCGGATGTCAGACATGTCGATGAGGGGTCCTGAGCTCTGGATGAGGGCTGGGTGGTGCAAGGAGACACCGGTGCAGAAACTCTGAGGGTTGACAGCTTGGCTGAACTCAGCATCAGTCACAGGGATGGTGGCTTTGTCATCTCCTGGGGGAAGAAGTACAATCAGCAGCAGTCCTTCCCTTTGGGCACCATCTTTGCTTCCCAAATTTCTCTTTGTTTTTATCCAACAATGAAACCAAGAAAGGTCAGGTCAAGTCTTCCCATTAATGGAGGAGGAAACCTAGTCCTTGAGAGAAGCTGCAGCGAGTTCCTAGGTTGTTGAGTTGTTGATGGGGCTGCTTCTGGAACCCTGGGCACTGTGTGAGGACTGGTGGTTGCCCTTCCTGGGATGTGGCCTGGGGAAGCACACTCAGCAGGACAGAGAGCTCATGGCACCTGTCACTCACCCAGCTGCTTGATGCCCTCCTTGTCCTCGATGAGTAGCTGGACCCTGGGGATATCAATGTGTAGCCGTGGGCCCTGAGGTGGCCCCTTCACGGGGGTGTCAAAGCTTCGGTTGTTCTTGCTGTGGAGAGAAGGGCTGGAGGTGGGTGACTCAGCAGCCATAACGGGTTGGGGGAGGGGTTTTGCAGGACAGTGGGGTCTTAGAAACCTGTACCCTGAAGGAAGGAAGGGGGAGGGGAGGAGAGAGGAAGCAGCTATGTGACACCCACCTTATCAACATTTCTGCCAAACTCTTTGCATCTGCAAAACAGTAGAGAGAGGGGACTGAGTGAGAATGGAGTCTGAGAAGGATGAGAATTGGAAGAGGCATGGGGAACAAGGTGGGAGAACTTCCTAGAACGGGGCCAGGGCTTGTCTCCTGGGAAGAAATATAAGGAGTTCTGAGACAGTCCAAAACATAAGGTCTCACTGCTCCCAATTCAGGATTTGGCTCAGTTCTGCTTTCCTTTCCTCAGATTTTTATCTAATGGGGAGATCCTTCCCAAAGCAGAGGGTAGGTAAAGTGCTCCATCAGCTTCCTGAATTGACTCTAATCAAACAAAACATCATAGCAGTCTGGAAATGGGCATCAGTGGTGGGTCCATCCTCAGTTATCTGTTGGGGAGAGGAGAGAGTGGGGAATGAAGTAGAGGGGGTCAATGGGTATCTCCAGATGACATCAACCAAGAAGCTTCATTTTCTTCTCTAGGACATCCCCAAAAAGTCCATGGATGGATTTGAGGGTCACTGCTTTGTCTCAGAGGAGCCTTGAATAGGTTCAGGACTCTCAGGTTAGGAATTGATAAGAGAGGAGAAGCAAAGGACCCAGGTAATCCACTAGACCTCTGATAACTGAGAATGATCTGTTAGATCGAATCTAGCTTCATGAACGCATTCAACCATCTATCTACCCACTCACCCATCCATTCATTACTGATCTATCCACCTGTCAATCCATCCCACCCATACATCATGCATTCATTCAACTACCCATCCATCCAGCCAGCCAGCCATCCACTGATCCAACCATCCATCCATTCAACCGTCAACCCATCCAACCATCTAATCATCTGTACAACCATCTGTTCAACCATTCATCTAATTATCCATTCATCTATTCAACCATTCATCCAATCATCCATTCATACAACCATCTATCCATCTTATCATCCATCTGTCCATCCAAGTATCCATCCATCCATCCATCCATCCATCCATCCTTCCTTCCTTCCTTCCACTGATCCAACCAACTATCGATTCAACTATCAATCCATCAACCACCCAATCTTCCATCCATCCATCCAACCATCCATCCACTTAACAACCATTAACCACCCACTGAACCATCCTTTCATCTACCCAACTCCTAAACAAACACCCTAGGCAGCCTTAGTCATTCCCTCTTCTGTGTTATTATTGTGCCTTGGCTGTGAATTCTATAAGGGCATGGGCTATTCCTTCTTCATTCATCTTTACACCTCCAATGTCCGGCAGTATCTACAATACAGCAGATACTCAATAAATGTTTTCCAGATGTGTGAACAGACGTTTATTAAGCAACTAGTGGCTCCTGGGGAAATCAAGGTAAATCAGACCCATTCATGCCAGACTATGGTAGCAGGTTTTGGGACAGGGGATGATATTAAAAATATTTAGCACCTGACAAGGCATGGAAACAGCTCAGTCAAACCAGAGCAAAGTCCTAGAGGCCACTTGCAGGTCTACTCTTTAGTGGCTGGGTCCTAGGAAAGTCTCGGGGATCCTCTATGAGAGAATGGAGCATCCAGGGTAGAAGGGAGCAACATCTATTTACCAATCAACATGGAAATGTTTAAATATTTTAACAAGCAATATGGTTTTACCACTGTGTGCCTCTAAAAGTCAGCCCTGGTGAGGGCAGGCTCAGAGTCCTGGGGGCATAGAGGAGGAAGCAGAGAACAACTAAGGGGTTTCAGAAGGCCGGAGTGGCAGCTCTCCCTTCAAGGGGACACGGGCACTCTCCCTTGTCCAGATGGTGCTGTGAGCCAGTGGAAAGTGGCCAGCATTGCTGAGGGTCAGCACTCCCTCCCAGGAAGCCCATAGGAAACTCGCCCACCTCGGAGTCGCTTCAGCCGCTTCTCTTTCCTCTTCTTGCGAACGATGAAGAGCAGTGCCACCCCCAGGGTGGCCAGGATGACCGGGCAGCCAATGGTGAACAGCTTCTTCACATCGTCCCCCTCGCCTTGTGCAGACTTGATGGGCGGGATGGTGCCTGAACAGGGGTGAAGAAGGGAGTCAGTGGTCCCTTATGAGTTGAGTGTTATGCAGAGTCTCAGGGGCAAGGTAGCCCTTGGACCTCTTTTGCTGCCTTTGGTCTCACTCTGATCTCTACTTCCCGGTGCCGAGCCCCAACTCTCCCCTCTGCTCCCCCTAATTCTGGTCCCATCAGGACAGCCATGAACAGCTGTGTAGTTTTTATACTGCATATGATATTAATGACTTCCTTTTAGAATTTTCCTAAAGTCTCTCAGAGATAGTCTGCTGCTTGCTGGAGTTCAGTGTTCATTTCTAGAACGCTGAACTTAGATTCCCACATCCAGCGGGTAAGGTTGAGGGGGAGGGTGAGGACCGTGGGAGAGAAAAGTCAGGGAAGTGAGATCCTGTGCTCTCTTCCCCAGATGGAGGAAAAAGCCACTAAACACCCTGCATTCTCTCCCTGCTCCCCATCCGGTGGGCGAAATCTGCTAACCTTGGGGGCTGCAAGGAGGCAACGTTGAGTTCTCCTGCTGACATATAGCCTTCTGCCAAGCCCTGATGCTTGCTTGTTTCAAAACCTCACTTAAGAGTCATCTCCTTCACGAAGCCTTCCTTGTTTGAGCCCATCCCCTTCCGATACCACTTTTATTCTGTTTCCTTAACACATAGGTAGACTCAGTTTAGCTTGGGACAGCTGGTCCCTATGAGTTCAGCCCTCTATGTGCTTAAATGCATGTGTGTGCATGAGTGTGAGGTGTCCCCACGTGGCAGACACCAGTTAGTACTCACTAAACATCCGTGTGCTCATCTACATTCCCCAGACTTCCTGGCAGTCAGGTTAGAACCATGTTACCGGCTCTGGACAACAGAGTGTGACTAGAGATGATGAGTATCACCTCCTGGCCAGGGCAGTTAGGAACTGCTGTGCCTTTTTTCTCTCTCTCTCGTTGGTGACCACGGAGGCCACGTGTTCAAGACGGCATAGCTAAAGATGGTGGCCAGCCAAGCCTCACAAGGTGCTGGGAGAGTGAGAAACAAATCTTTATTGAATCAAGCCAAGAAGCTTTTAGCGTTTACTTGTTACTGCAGCACAGGCTACCCTGTCTTGGCTAATGTACCATCTGAGCAGAGGGTTCTTATAGGGCAGGACCGCAACTGCATCTCTACCTCCCTCTCATCTCTTTGAAGCAGCGGAGAGCAAGGGTTGCACCTTCAAGGGCCCTCTGTCTTTAGCATTGCTGACCTGCTTGCCTGCCTATCCATCTGTGCTGGTCACAGGTATATCTACCCACTTACCTGTCTACCCGTCTGCTGCTCCTTGGCCTGTCCTTTGCTTGCTTATTCACCTGTCAGCCTTTGTCCCTGACTATAGTCCTGCCTCTTTTCTATCTGCGTGTCTATCTCTTTACGTGTCTGCCTCTCTGCCAGCTTCCCCGGCAGCACCTCGCCCCAGCCCGGCCCACCCTTTCCGACTCACTGCCATCGTAGTCCAGGGTGGCGAACTGGGCGGTCTCGTTGCCGCAGCCAGCGCTGTTGCAAGCCCTCATGCGCAGCTCGTACCACGTGGCCTCTCGCAGCTCGGTCAGAAACACCTCCCCGGACCTGTTGGCGCGCAGGCCCTGCCAGGCCCAGGTGCCCTTGGGCCGGTACTCCAGCACGATGGCCGTGATAGGGCAGCCCCCGTTGCTCCAGCCCTGCAGGTTAAGCCGAGCATGTGTGGAGTTGATGTGGGTGAAGAGGTGCTGGTCTTTGCTGAAGGAGGGCTCTGGGGGGCCAGAGGGAGAGAGAGACGTTAGAGAGACTGGGAAAGATTTCCCTGGGGCAGCTGGGACCACAGTGGCTCCAGGGGACAGAGGGGGAGGAAGAAGAGGACGGAGGGAAGGACAAGGAGAGGAGGGCCTGGCCAAGGAGGAAGACAGATGCAGGCAAAAGGAAGAGGCGAGCCACCCATCTGCCGTCCCACTGCAGGGAAGTGGGGCCAGTTTCTCCTACTGTGATTCAGCCGAAGCTGCAGAGATGGGAACTCGGTGGGGCCTCCCCTTGAGTCTCCATGCTTCCCTGTGCCCCCTCCTTCCCTACCCCAGCAGCCTTCCACCCCGTCCTGGGCCTTACCCCGCCCGTGGGTCTTGGCCTCGATGATCTCACTGATGCGCCCGGAGCCCACGCTGTTCTTGGCCGCCAGCTTCACCTTGTACCAGGTGCCACACTTGAGGCTGTCCAGCCTGAAGGACCGCTCGCTCGAGCTGACGAACACGTCCTTCCACTCCTCGCTGTTGTCCACCGAGTACTGCAGCACGAAGCCTGCCCGGGAGGTTTGCCTGGCTCAGGTCGGGCAGGGCGGGGCCTGGGGTACCCCAACAGGCATCATGGGGCCGGGCGCCGCAGGGGGCAGGGGCTGCTTTGGCCATCGGGATGGGGTGGATGCAAATGAGATGCAAAACGGAAAGGCCCTTGGGTGAGTTGCAGGGCTCTCTCCTGTCAGCGCTTGTGTTAGGGTTGAGAAGCCAGGATGGGGAGGGGAGCAGAAACCAGAGCTGTGAGGCTTGCCAGGGGTCCTCTTTAGACCCTACTACTCCATGTTTAGTCCCCTGGCCCCGGGGGCACCAGCATCACTTGGGAGCTTGTTAGACATGCAAATTCTCAGCCTCTACTCCACAGCCCCTGAATCAGAATCTGTGCTCTTACAAGATCCCCTGGTGATTCATATGCATGTTTAAGGTTGAGAAGCACTATCTAGAACATTTGTCTACTTCTACAGATGTGGAAACTAAGGCCCAGAGAAGAAGACAGGCTTCCTAAGAAAACAGACTGCCTCAGGTTCGCACAGCTCACCAGTGGCAAGGAGGGTGGCTGTTCTGAAGCCCAGACGTCTAGGCTGGTATATTTTCCATGGCACTTGGGTAACTTCCCTGTGGTCGGAATCGCCCCTCCCCCATTATTTCCTAAGCTTTTTGAGGACCAGCAGGGGAGTGAGTGAAGCCCTTCCTCTGCCCCTGGGCCCAGAATTCTTTCCCCTGTCTCCCCCCTCCTCATCCAGACCCCTCTCACCTCGGATGGAGCTGCCCCCATTGTCACCTGGAATCCAGGTCAGGGTGATGGACGAAGCGGAGGTTTTGGAGACAGTTAGGCGGGGTTGGTCCGGGGGAACTGTGAGGGGAGAGCCAGCAGCCCGCACCAGAGGGTTAATCTCTGACATTGGGGTGGCTTGAGGGCGAGGGGCTGGCTGTCCCACCCTCTTGGTGCCACCCTCACGCCTGCTCATTTTCCTCTCTAGCCCTCCTGCCTCCTCTTCCACGGGGACCCTCTGATCCACCAAGGGTCTGTCTCCCCAGTGGCGGGTCTTCTTCTTCCGTTCGACAGCCCTCTCTCTCACACGATGGAATTCCTCCCTCTCCTCCATCCCTGTCCCCACCGGGGCCCCACCCGCCTCGCAGAGTCTCACCTTGCACCAGAAGGTTGACGATGATGGTGTCGAAGCCCCCAGTGTTGGTGGCTGTGCAGGTGTAGTAGCCCGAGTCCTCAGCCTTCACCGCGCGCAGCAGCAAAGTGCCATTGGTGTGGATGAGCCAGTGCCCATCCATGGACACGGGGATGGCCGAGTCTTCGCTGCGGGGGTGGGGGATGGGTTATAGCAGACACCCCCTCCTCCGGGGGCCTCCCCCAGGTCTGCAGGCAGTTAGAGCCGGGAGCAGTTGGGGGCTGGCTCGGGGACCCTGGATTCTTGGGCTGTTACTCAGTGCTTCCCGGGCATATCCAGGAATCTTGGCCTCTTCAATCACCCAGGGAAGGGAGATCTTTCGCAGCCAACAGAGGGGAGCCAGGGAGGTCAGGCCCGTGTGTGAGAGTGGTAGCCGTGTACCTGGCTGGGCCCCCGCAGGGCTGGAGGTGACTGAGTCGCTGGAAGGGAGGGACATTGGTTCTCTTCATGGCCCTTCTGCTGTGCCCATCCCCGGGGTTCACCTATCCCTGCGGGGTCCCACACACACCTGTCCTTGGTCCACTTCACGGCAGGGGCTGGGTCTCCCACTGAATTGCAAGGCAGCCGGACATCTCTCATCCAGGGTGTTGTCACAGTACCCCCAAAGGATATGATCTTTGCTGGGGCTACAGGAAAGAAAGGATGAGAGACCCCCCACTTTTACCACCAGCACCGCACTGGCTCCCCTTTCTCAGGGCTCCTGAATTTACAATTCAAGTCCTCCTCCCCCTACCTGACGGCTACCTTGGGCTTGGGGTGGGGGGAGAGTCCAGGAAATTTCAGATGGGAGTCATTGATTCAGCAAACGTTTATCAAATACCTGTTCGGGCCAGGTACCACAGGAGGCTCTGAGGGGCCACACAACGAATCAGATCTAGTCCCTGTCCTCAAGTTGCTCGCCATCCAAGAGGGAGGCAGATACTTAAAAAAATCATCAGGGTGAAAAATACTATGGTAGGGGTAGAGACAAGTAACCCTAGGAGCAGAAGGGAGGAATGAACTCTGGCAATGCAGTGGTGGTGGAGGTGAAGGCCAGGGGCGGCTTCTGGAATTGGAAGCTTTGACTTGAATCTTGAAGGCTAAGAAGGAATTCACCACACAGAGAAGGAAAGGCATGTCGGAAGCGGGAACGACACTGAGTAGAGGCACGGGGGCCTGAAACACACGATGAGTGGAGGATCCTTTGGGGTGAGCAAAGCCCAGGGTGAGTGAGGAGGGGGCAGCAGAGCCGGGGACAGAGCGGTGAGCGGGAGGAGAGCATGGTGGGCTCTGCTGGCACCTCAAGGAGGCCGGGCTTCCCCTTGAGGTCACGCGGAGGCTTACATGTAAGTAGTGATATGGTCAAAGTAGAGTTTTAGATAAATCCCTGGCTGCTTGCAGAGGATGGTTTGGTGGAGGTGATCTTGCAGGATGAAGACCAGGGACAAGACGGTGGCTGGAGTGCAGGCGAGAGGTGATATAGGGTGGTGGAGGACAGACTAGGGGCTCAAGGGAAGACATGCCAGGACGTGGGGTCTCCCTAGTTTTGGCGAAGAGATAGAGGGGGAGGTGAGGGTGACTTCCAGGATTCCAGCTGGGCCAACCAGATGGGTGCTGGTGCCCTCGTGGAGTTGAGGCCCACAGCAGGAGGCTCAGGGTAGGTGGGAGAGACGGGAAGATTCTGCTCGTGCTAAACCTGGGGGACCCCCGCGGGGGTAGCTGGAAAGCAGTTGGATATAAATGTTTTGGATCATGAGAGAGATGACTGGACCGCACTGATGTGAACTCAGCAGCACAGTGACTGAGGTCACCAGGAGGGGGACTGCAGATTGACAGAGGAGTGGCAGAGCCCTGGGGTCCACAACATGCAGGCGCAGAGGAGGAAGGCATGTCCCCGGGGAGACAGGAGCACGCTGAAAGGACCCTGATGCACAGGCAGCATCACGGAAAGCAAAGGGAGGCAAAGATGCCAAGGGCCCAGCGAGAAGGTAGTCGTGTCAGGCACCTTGGAGATCTCCAGGCCCAGGGTTGAAAGTGTTAAATTAACCAAGCAACCACGTGCTTCGGGGGGCCACGGTCAGCCCCACTGAGCCACGGGACCCTTCTTGGGGAGAGGGAAGATGTAAGGTGGCTGAGGAAGCAATGCTTAGAGGTTTGGGTGCAGGGAATGGAGGGTCCTCTCCTCTGAGGGCAGCGCCGGGGTGATGGGCTTGGGACGGTAGGTGAGGTCTGGAGGGGCCGCCGAGGACCAGAAGGCTGCCTGGGGCAGTGGAGGACCGCCGGGGGCCAGAAAGACGTGCACTGGGCAGAGGGGCCCAGCGAAGACAGCCTCCATCGCGGGCAGAGAGAAGTGTTGGGGGCCTCGGGGATGGCGCCAGGGGCTCTAGAGATCCCGTTCTAGACCCAGTTCTGCCCTGTGGCTGGGACTGGTTCCTGTCCCTCCACCTCCCAGGGCTGCTGTGAGGACAGAAGAGCATGTCTACATTCAAAGAAGTACGAAGCCCTCTGGGAACGTGTTCCATTTAATTTCCACAGGGGAAGGGGCCAGCCTTCAGCCAAGACACCCAGGCTCTCAGACCATGCTCTGGGCCAGCGCCAGCTGTCCTGGGAGGATCGGAGGCCCTGGGCCCCTTCCCTCCTGAAGGAGACAAGTCCAGAAGAAGGGGTGGGTAGCCCCTCTGGGAGGAGGGGCCAGGGGAGGTTAGACACCTGAGGCCGTGTGGAAAGAGCCCCGACTTGGAGCCAGACGAGCTAGCCCACCACTCTCAGCTGTCTTTGCAGACCGTGCCACCCCGGCCTCAGAGTGTCCACTGGAAAATGGGATGACAGCCCCCGCTGGCAGGGCAGCTGTGGGCCCTCCGTTCAGTGCCTGCTGACCCTGAGCCTGAGCCTAGGGAGGGCAAGTGCCTCTCGGGTCTCAGCCAAAGGAAGCTGGTCACCCCTGGAGGGCGGCTGGGCTGAGGCAGGCACCAACCATCCGAGCCCTGGTCCTGGGGCCCCAGGGCTACAGCGACAGGTGGCTGTGGGACGAGGGAGGGCCCAGGGAAGCCCAGGGTCAGAGTAGAGGCTGGAAGTCTCGGGCCTGTGTGGCTAAGTCCCATGCCCCAGGGTTAGCGCGGGCAGGCGGCCCGGCAGCTCCTCGAGGTGGCCTCTGTCTCGATCTTGGGCTGAGGCCTCAGAACTGTCATTCCCTGTAAAGTGGGGGTACACGTGCCCCCATGCCACACTTATGCTCAGGTCAGGGGTTCGGCAGGGCACCCCCAAGAATAGACGTGGTCTTATTCACCCTGCGCGCCCCATCTAGCCCACAGTCTCCTTCACGGCATGCCCCCTGTAAATGTCTGTTGGCTGAACGAACCACCGATCAGTGGGGTCACCCCTGCCTGAGGTGTCCCGGCTTTGGAAGGAGGGGGCCGTCTTGGCAGCTCTCTGCGCCATGGAAGCAGTTTACCCCACCTCAGTCCCCTTTGGAGGAGCTGAGCTGGGCTGGAGTTGGGAGTTGGGGACCAGGGTGCACTACGTCCAGCGCCCCTGGCTAGCGGTGCTGCCTCGAGCCTGTTGTGAGGCTTTCTGGGAGTCAGGGGGCAGCAGAGGCCCGGTCTTGGTGCGTGCAGGAGGGAGGCGGGCGGCCGGCCAGCCCCTTACAGCCAGGTCACCGACAGGGTGGAGGGAGGACATCCCTTCCCCGGGGAGAACCGGAATTCTAGGCGGGGGCGGCTTCTGCCCTCTGCCGCAGTCCCAGGCTGCTCACCCTTGCCAGCAGGCTCGATGGTCACCTTCTCGCTGCCGTTGCCCCGGCCGGCAGAGGTGACGGCAGCCACCCACAGCAGGTACTGCTGTCCTCGGTTTAGGTGGGCGATCCGGTAGAAGAGCTGCTCCGGACTCGTCTCATACTCGCTGGGAGCCTGTGGGGCAGAGGCGAACGCATGCTAAGAACCAAGGCCCCTGGGCCTCCAGCTCCGCCTCCCGCCTTGCTGGGGGCCCTGGGCTCGGAGGAGATGATGGCCGGGTTGGGGCCCGGGGAGGCAGGATCCTGCCTAGTCTGCCCTTTCTGGTTTTGGAGCCACACTGAACGGAGTTTGCCCTGGACTTGGCACGGGGCTCGGCCCTGGGAGCTGACGGGCCGGCTCTGGCGTGTTGCTGGGTCAGCCTCAGTTTACCTCTTGGACTGATCTAGGCGCTGGCCACTGTGGCTCCAGGCCAGGAAATGTGAGTGTTCTGAGTGAGAGATGGAGGAGAAGGGAGAAGGGAGGAGGGAGGGTCTCAGGAAAACCCTGAGTAAAGGGACTCTCTGGGAAGAAGCTAAATGACTACATTTCCCTTATTAGGGCTGTAGACAGGCTCCCTCAGCCTGTCCCCACTCAGAGTCACCTCCCAGCCCTACTGTCTAATTACTGCTCCTCATTCCTCCCCCCTCCCCCCGACCTCTGGGGGAGGAAGGGGTGGGAGAGGGAACTAAGAAACCTTCAGGGGGCAGCACTTTATTAACGATGATTAGTGGTATAGATCACCATATATATATTTGTAGGTTATATAAATCTATAAAATTTTTTTAACCAAATGACAGTTTTGACAAGTTGCCAACAAAACAATATCGGATCCCAGTGGTTTTACCAGTTGCTTTGATGAAAAGATTACGTTGCCTTGGAAACCAGAGGCTCAGATATTGAAATGAATTTGAGAAGGAGCTTTTGATAAGCGCTAGTTTGCAGACCTCCTGTCAGCCCCTTCCCTGGTGCAGGCGGGATGGGGCTGACTTTCATTTTATTTTATTTTTTGGTCAGCTGTGGGGAAAGGAAAGCAGGACAGCACCAGGGCCTCTTTGACATCAGGGAGGAAGTCTAGGGAGGGGGAGCAGCCCCGGAACAGATGGGGGGCCCCCAAGGCCAGAGGGAGCTAATAATTAGTTATCTCTGCAGTCACGGGATCCTGCACACACACGCCTACATGCACATGCTCACACGCACATGGACATGTAGACACATTCACGCACGTGCTGAGGGACAGACCTCCAGACAGATATGGGGTCACAGAAGGACATTCTCTGTCCGCCATGGGAGGGCTGAGGGGCCCAGTGACTTATAATAGGAGAAAACATCCTTTTTGGCCCCAGACTGTCTGTAGGGAGATGCTCAGGAGAAGGTACAGGCATCCCCACAACACACACAGAGCTCCCTGGCAAACTCCTCCTCCTGCCCCCCTTGTGGAGATCTGGCCTTGAATCCAGGAGGTCCCTGAAAGCCACCCTGAGCCCTAGTAGTTGGGAAGTCCTCTCAGGCTGCAGCACTGGGGGACCGTGTGGGTATCTGCAGGTCATATCTGAGCACGAGGCAGGGCAGGGCAGTGGCTTTGATACCTGCTTGCCTCACTTGCTATATGATCCACAGTGTCTCCCATGGTTTCTGGGGCCTCAGTTTTCTCTCCTGCAAACTGAGAAAGCAATACAGCTCGGCCTACCCTGTGTGGTTACAGTGAGGCACATATGAGGCAAGGGGTGTGCTAGTCTTTTGTAAATGGGGAAATGGTCTTCTCCTGGCACATTTTTCTGTGAGGGTGGAGGTGTGTGTGTGTATGCATGTGTAGGGAAAAGTTGAGTGTACTTGCTTGTGTGTGTCAGTGTGTACCTGAATGTACATTTGTGTCTACACAGGGCAGGAATGCTTTGGCTTCCCCCTGAAGGCATTAGCATATTACCCAGATCCTGGGTGCCTTCTTTTCACCTGGATTCCCCAAGAATGTCCTGAAATCACTTTCAGAAATACACAACTCTACTCCCAAATAAAGTCCCAGTGAATCAAAGGTTAAAAAAAGGTAAAACTATGACAGAAGAAACTATAGGTTAATATTTATCTGTCCTAATAACAAAAATAAAGGCAAAAATCAAAAATGAAAATGATTTATAAATTCAAATTATACAAAAAGAAAACCTATGGTATAATAAAAACTAGAATCAAAGGCAAGCAAATACTTGCAACATATATGATCAAAAATGGTTATTGTCCTTAATAAGTAAAGAGCACTCACAAATCAATAAGAAGAAAACCACGATACACCCAAATAAAAAATGGACAAAGGACATGAATTGACAATTACCCAAAGACGAAAAAAACAGCCAGAAAACACATAGCAATAATCAACCTAACTAGTAATCCAAGAAATATAACTTAAAACAAGACCTCTTTTTAAAAAAATCCCAAATGTCAAAAAAAGAAAAATATATAATACCTTGGATTAGTATGGGTGCAAGGAAAAAGTATATACTACTTATAATGCTGTATAAGAAGTATAAATTGGTGCAAAATTTCTGAAGAGTAATTTGCAAACGTGTATGCAAACCTTAAGAATATTCATACTCTTTGTGACCCAGGAATTCCTATAGAAATTTAACCTAAGAAAAAAATAAAACGTGTACGTAAAAACTTTTATGAAGAACTCTCAATGAAACATTATAATGGTGAAAAATTAAAAACAGGTTAAATATAGAATAATTGGGGGACTGGTTAAATAGATTACGTACATATAGATAATATTTTTAAAGAATACTTGATGTCATGGGAATTCCCTGGTGGTAAAGTGGTTAGGATCTGCGTTCTCACTGCCAAGGGCCTGGGTTCAATCCCTGGTTGGGGAACTAAAATCCCACAAGCCAGTTGGTGCAGCCAAAAAAAAAAAAAAGAATATTTGATATCAAGAATATTTCAGTAAAAAAGAATATTCGATGGTGTGGGAAAGTGCCTTCATATGTTACATGAAAAATGCAGATTATATCACATTGTGTAAAATTTTATTTTAATTTTGTAAATAAACCAAAACAAAACCATGATATACGTACAGATCAAAGACTAGAAGATTATACACCAAAACGTTGCCAATGTTTATCTTTAGGGAATGAGAGTACAAGTAATTTTTACTTTCCTCTCTATATTTTATATATTTACAGAATTTTCTACAATAAAATTGTATTATTTTGATAATCAGAGAAAAACAACAAATGTATTAAATTGTTTGGTAAAATTTCTAACAGGACTCAATGCAGCTCTGGCCAGCCCTAGGGTGTAATTCCCGGGATCCTGCACCATGTGTAGTTTCCCGCATCTATTCCGAGGATTCCGCACACACAAGTTCCTACACTCCAGTATGTACACACACAGACTCATGTGCATTTGCCTCTCACCCCACACTCACTCCCACAGTCTTGCACCATCACATGTACACGAGTGTGCCCTCACTCCTGGAGCTCTTTCATAAATGAATTTGTGATGCAGTTGTTTGGAATCTGGAATATATTTCTGCAAAGCAATCATATTACACAATCACACGTGGTGGTTAGGTCCCCTGGTCCCTCGTTCAGCCCGGTCCCTGCCTTGCAACATGGCTGAACTGCAGTTCTCATCACACTAGCACACCTGCCCCACCCCCTATATGACAATGTCTGATAGGAAATCTCCCCAGGAGAGAGGAGGTTCCTCCATGCTCGGGGCATGAAGAGGAAGGAGGGAGGGTCCCCAGGTCTCCAGCAGCAGCAGGAGGGCATGGGGACCAGGCACTCTGCTCCGGAGCCTGGGAGATGTGTCCCCAGCCCGTTGACTGGGGATCCTGGAGCCTGAGTTAATGAGGAGGCTGTGTTCCCAGATACCAATCCCTTTGAAAGACTTCATCATCAGAGGAAGTAATGGCCATACAAACCCAAGCTGGAGAATGAGTTCCCACCCTCTCATCAATTTATGAAGGGAAACTTGCCCAACGTCTAAGGCTTTACAGTTGCCAGGCTGCTAGTAATTCATTCATCAAACATGTATTCTGTGACAATGATGTTCCAGGCACCATGTTCCGCAGCTGGGGACCCAAAGATGAATAGATAGATGCTTCCCTTGTCCTCACAGGGCCCTTCAGACCAGGGCGGGAGACAGGTAAGTGAGCAGCTAATGCATTCAGCGTGTGCTAGAGGATGAAGAACATACCATGGGCGGTATAGGATTAGCAGGGGCAGAGGGGTGGGGGGTGAAAGGCAGAGCGGCTGTGCAGATGGTGACAAGCTGAGTGTAACAAGAGCCTAGGATGTGTGTGTGGAGGAGGGGCAGGAGGAGGGGGGCAAAAGGGGCAGAAGACATGGCTGAAAATGTTGATTGGAAAATTGGTACAACAATGGCAGGGTGTTCTCAACCTAACACCTGCAGACCCCGTGATCCAGGAGTTCCTCTCATAGGCCCAATAGGAACTCATACACAAGAGCACCAAGAGACACAGACAAGAGTTTTCACAGCAGCACCACCTGTAATAGCTCCAAACGGAAAACTACCCAAATGCCTATCAACGGATAACACAATGGATAAATAAATTGTGATACACACACGTAATTGAAAACTATACAGAAGTGACAGTGAGTGATCTCTAACCACACACAATATGGATGAAATTCACAAACTCAAAATCATGTTGGGTCAAAGAAGCTAGGCAAATGGTGTGTGTGTGTGTGTGTGTGTGTGTGTGTGTGTGTGTGTGTGTGTGTGTGTGTGTGTGTGTGTGCGTAATATAAAGTACAAAAAGAGGCAATGCTAATCTGAAGTCAGGATGGTGGTTACACCTGCAGGGGGAGGGTGGTGACCTTCTGGGGTGTTGTCCTGTTCCCTGCTCTGGGAATCCCCCCTTCTGCATACTTGGATGTGTGAAAATTCATGGAGTTGTATAGTCATCATATATGGACTTTTCTGCATGTAACGTAGTGGCCGTGAGGGTGGAGAGGAGGGGACGGAGTCATTGAAAAGACATTTCTGGGCTTCCCCTCTGGTAATAGAACTCTGGCCTCACTGGTGAGGAGCGGGGCCACCTATGGCTCAGAGGGTAATTCAGAAAGACCACAGGAAAGCAGAGAACAGAGGATGAGATGATGACACAATTACTGAGCATATCCCACGGCACCCGCCCTCATCCTCTCCTCCCTCTTAGCAGCCCTCAGTAGAGGGCAGGGGTTAGCCCGCCGCACTGTGCCCCAGCCTGGGGGCTGCCCACTTTGCTCCCGGGTTTGGGCAGATAGAGCTATCTCTCAGTCCTCTCCCCTAGGCTAGGCCCAGGCCCTGGCCCAGAGAGAGACGCCCTTGCCTTCCCCCATCTGTCCCTCATCTTCTCCTCTCTCTTCAACTGGCGCCATGCTGAGGGGGCCACTCAGGGTAGAGGTCCAGCAGCCCTCCAAGCCCGGACTGATCATACTGAAAAGTTGATTCATTTCCAAAGGCCGTGGGCCAGCGAGTCCCCAGTCCAGAGCTCTGGGATCTGCTAGGAGCTTTCTTGGTCAGCCAGACCAGAAGAGCCGAGGCCCTGTCCTCCCACCTGCTTGAACATGACCCCTGACTCAAAGGAGCTTCCCAGGGCTTGTGATAGTCTTGCAGCCCTGGAACAGAGGACTGACCCAAGATGGACTGGGGTAAGGCTTTAGCCACTCTTGGGTGACCAGTGCCCATACTTATCCATGAATCCAAGAAGAAGCACAGATATAAGCAGCCCCAGGGTTTGGCTCAGAAGCCAGCTGATCTACAGATATTTTCTCTTTCTCCTGTCCTGCTCATCATTTGGCCCTGGGCCCACTTACCGGCTGGCCAGACCCGGGACTGAAGCAGAAGATGGTGTACTTGCGGATCACCCCGTTGGGCTTGGTTGGGGGGAGCCATGACACAACCACACTGCTAGCGGATGAAGGGACAGCTTTGATGCCAGCGGGGGGACCTGGAACTGAGCAGGGGAAGGTCGGGTCAGTTTAGAGAAAGGAGGAGCAAAGCCTTTGGGAAAGAATGACAGGGTGGGGAGAGTGAGGCAGATCAATCTGGGAGCGCTTCCTGAAGGAGGCATCTCTGAGCTGTGGTTTAAAGGAGGAGGTTCTAGCATGGCAAACAGGTGGTGATTATTAGGGGCTTGTAACAAAGTCTCTGGGATGGAAGCACTGGGAGTAGCCAGTTTCAGAACTGTTTGGCCAGAACCAAGGACTTAAGATACACAAGAAAGAAACAGAACCCATAAGGAATGCATCTTGATCCCAGTGACCCTAATCTGATCCCCGCCCCAATGCTCTACTAACGAAGCTTGTACTTAGGCCAAACAAATATACAGGTCAATTTGCTTTTTGCCCTGTGAGCTCCTTGAGGCTGGGGGCTCTAGAGACTCACAGAGCCGGCCTCCTCCTGAGGGTCAAGGGTCAGTGGTCAGCCAGTGGGTGACTGTGTTTCCTGCCATGTGCTCAGAGCACTGCCCTTGGGGGGCTGGCTAGGCCCTTTCTCTTTTCAGGAGGGAATGTCTACTTTAGAATTGGCTGAGAAATCCATCCTAAGTGGATCCAATCTGTATGGATTCTGACCTCCCCTTGCTCCCATGTCTGAGCCTGCCTGGCCTGGCTGGGAACCCAGGGCTCTGCCTGGGAGACTGGAAGCATCCTGTTTGCAGCCCACAGTCTCATTCTTCGTCTTTCCCTTGTATTGTTGTGACTTGTCTTCCCTCCTGGGAGCTTTTATGCTCCTTTGAAGATGGTGATGGTATCCTATTCAACTTATTTTATTTACCTTTCTGAGCCTCAGTTTCCCCATCTATAGGGACATAAAAACCACATTAAAGGTCTGTAGTGAGAATTAGTGCTAATTAAAATAAAGCACCTGGCATGGTGCCTAACACACAGAAGACACTCAACAGATTGTAACAATTAGTATTTTTGCATTCCCTCACCTGACTCTCAGCTTTTAGCACCTACCTCAACTTTTTAAATCTAATAAGTGGTCAACAATTCTAGGTTAAATAAAATAATTAAAAACAGCATCATCGGGCTTCCCTTGTGGCGCAGTGGTTGCGCGTCCGCCTGCCGATGCAGGGGAACCGGGTTCGCGCCCCGGTCTGGGAGGATCCCACATGCCGCGGAGCGGCTGGGCCCGTGAGCCATGGCCGCCGAGCCTGCGCGTCCGGAGCCTGTGCTCCGCAACGGGAGGGGCCACAGCAGAGAGAGGCCCGCATACCACACACACACACACAAAAACAGCATCATCATCCATCCAGGGACCTGAACCCAGAAGTTGGCAATCATCCTTAACTCTGCCTTCCTCACTGCTATAGCCTTGCCATTTACCTCTTCTAGGGGTTACTGCGGTTTCGGGATGCAAGGGGGTCTATGGATGGCCATTGGGGCAATGTTCGGTGTTCAAATCTTCTCTGTCGTTGCATACTTTTTTCTTCTTATCAGTTATTGAGAGAAATATGTTGAAATCTCCCACTACGATTATAGATTTATCTATTTATCCCTGTAGTGCTGTTGGTTTTTGTTTTATGTATTTCAAGGTTATTAAGTTCATAAAAATTTAGAAAACTGTTTTATTTGCCTAGTAAATTAAGTCTTTTACCATAACAAAGTGTCCTTCTAAGAATGATTTTTTGCCTTAAAGCATACTATGTCTGATATTAATATTCCAGTTTTCTCTTAGTTTTGCATGGTATGTCTATCTTTTGCCATCTTTTCATGCTTAACTTTTCTACACCTTTATGTTTTAGATGTCTCCTATAAATGGCACATATTTGGGTTTTGTTTCATTGCAGCCAATCTGGCAATCTTTATCTTTTAATTGGAGAATTTAGTCAATTTATCTTTAATGCTATTACTGATATATTTGAGTTTAAATATCCCATCTTACTAAATACTTTCTATTTGTCCCACCTATTGTTTTTTCCTTTGTGCCTTCTTTTGGATTGAGTATTAAAAATACTCTATTTCCCCCTCTCTGTTAGTTTTGCTATAATACAGTCTTTAACTACTTTTAGATTACAATGTGAATCTTTGCCTTACCAAAGTCTAACATTATTAATTGGCACTTTTCTTCTCAGACAATGCAAGGAATTAGAACTTGCATTTACCCTCTCTCAATTTGCATGCCATTGTTGTATATTTTAATTCTGTATATATTTTAGATCCCCCTTCAAGACGATGACATGATCACCATTTTATGCAACCAATATTGATTTCTATTTACCCATATATTCACCATTAATTGCTCTTCTTTCCTTCCTACATCACTGAGTTTCCACCTGGGATCATTTTCCTTCTAGTGAAAGAATACCCTTTAGTATTTCTTCCAGGACAGGTAGGTTGATGATAAATTCTCTCAGTTTTTTTTTTTTCTGTCTGAAAATGTCTTTATTTCATCTTAATCTTGAAAAATATTTTTGCTAGGTATAAAAATCACAGGTTGATAATTTTTTTTTCATACATACTTTAAATATACCATTGTAGTGTTTTCTGGCTCCCATTGTTTCTGATAAGTTAGCTGACAATCTAATTTTTGCTCCTTTGAAGGTAAGTGGTCTGTTTTTCCTCCGGTTGCTTTTAAGATTTTTCTCCTTGTGTTTGTTTTTTAGCAGCTCTATTATGATACACCTAGGTGTGGATTTCTTTAAGTTACTGCCTGTGAGGGTTGTAGAGCTTCGTGCATTTGGGCTTGATATCTTTCACAGCTTTGAAAAGTTTTCAGACATTTTATCTTCTGCTCCATTCTCTTTCTCCTCTTCTTTGGGATATCTTCTCACATCTTCTATGTCCTTGATATTCAGAATGTGGTCCATGGATCAGCAGCAGTGTCACCTGGGAGCATGTTAGAAATGCAAAGTCTCAGGTTCCACCCTAGATCTACTAAATCAGAATCTGAATTTTAACATGATCCCCAAGTGATCTGTATGCACAGTAAGGTTTGAAAATCACTGCTCTCTATCTCTTATTTGCTCTTTTATTTTCCATTTTCTTATTTGCTCTTTTATTTTCCATTCATTTGTCTTTATAATATCAGAAGATATTATCTTCTGACCTATCTTCCAGTTCACTATTTATCTCTTTGGCTGTGACTAATTTGTTGTTAAACCCATCTAGTGAGTTCTTAATTTCAGTTATTAATAGTTTTTATTTCTAGATTTTCCATTTGATAGCTTCCAATACTCTTAAAATTTCAAATTTCAATTGTTAAGAATAATTATTTTAAAGTCCATATTTGATAGAACCTATGTTTGGAACTCTTGTGGATCTGTTTCTTTTGTCTTTTTTATTTTTTCTGCTGGCTTTTGTTCACATTTTCACCATTATTTTTTACTGTATGCCAGACACATTATTTGAAAATAGTTTGTGGAAATAATTTGAGGTCTCAGGTGATGTAATCTTCCTAAAGAGAGAATTCATGTTTGCTTCTGACAGGCACCTGCAATCTGGGGCACTAGCAACCTGAGGTCACCTCAGTCTAATTTCTAGGACTGAGATGATTTGAGGCTGAGCTACTTTTGGTCCACTTTTAATCTTAGAGTTCTACCCTTCATGGTCTCAACTCAAAGTAGGCGGGGGTGGGGGGGGTGAAGGGGATGGGAGGAGGGTTCACCAGACAGACCCACACACCCTAGCAGGTCCTGACCTTCAATTAATGTCTTTCTAGTACTGCTCAGTTCCTCCGTCACTGCCTCCAGATTCAGCAAATGCCCCCGAGGGGAAGAGCTGTTCCAAATACCAGGCTCACCTCCTGGGCCTCCATTCTCCCTTGGATCCTGGCCCAGTAACTCTTTACTTTCCTGCCAGCTCTCTGATACCTTGAAGCAAGTATTAAAAAATATTTTATTCATATTTCCTAGTGTCCCAGCAAGGAGGAGAGTGGGTTTGAGTTACCGCGTCTACCATTCCTGGAAGTGGAACTCCTCTGATGTGTTTCCCTAAATGTGTCCCTCCTCCTCCCTTCATCCTCACTGCTGCTGAACTAGCGCACACCTTCCTCTGCTCTGTCTAGATGCCCACAGGTTCTAAGAGGCCTCTCTGACCCAAGTCCTTATCCTCTCATCCCCTTCCTGCAATCAATCCTCCATGCCTCTACAAGAGTTACCGTCCTAACACGCGGCTCTAGTTCAAGCCTCTTCCTTAGTTAAAGACCTTTAAAGTGGTCTAAAATCCAACCCAACTTTGCACTCCGAGGCCATGTAGCTAGGTCTGGTATTCACAGGGGAGACAAGTGGTAGGCAAGAGGTTTTATAGCTCATGAACTGAGTGCAGCCAGGCCAGCCTGAAACCAGGCTCAGACTGAGAGATCTGGACTTAGGAAATGAGCTTGAATTGATATGTTTGCATTTTGTCTTTTTATGTATTGCCTTTCTCTAAATTTTCTGGTAATTTTTTTCCTTTGGCAAAGTGCAAATTCCTGAGAGGGAGTGGTAGTGGTGGGTACGGAGTCACAGAGTCTTCAGATTAGGGTATCTGTCCCATGGCGCAGCTGGAATTGGAATGTGGGTCTGTCTGCTTTCCAAGTCAGCTGAGTAACAACTGTAATGACTACCACCTACAAATGGGAGAATCTGGTGGAGCTGGAGCAGCACGGCTGGGGCGGGCATGGCTGTCCACCTACGCCTCTGCTATCATTCCTTCCGATTCCTTGCAAACAGAGTCTCACTCTTGCTTGGGTCACCCGTGCTCCTCCACCCTTCAGAGAAAGCTGTCTCCATCACCTACACCAGAGGATTTATCAGGCTTAGAGTAAGTCAGGCATGATAATTCCCTTCTCCTTTCAGTGACTAGCTTCGCTAGAGGCATATTGCCCCACTGTGGCCGATGGGAAATGAGCATAAACCTGTTGAGGGGATTTCTGGGAAAGGTTTCTTTTACTCCCAAGAGAGCCCCATAGGAAGAGACTGCTTCTCTCATCCTGAACTCTGTCTTGTCTGGCGTGATGCCTGGAGCTGCAGCCATCTTGAGATCATGGGAGGAACAGCTGACAGGCTGAGGATGGCAGAGCAGAAAGATGGGAACCACTGAGTTAACCAACCCTGGAGCTGCCCTACTCAAGACTTCTTGTTATATATGATAATAAATATGCTTATTGCTAAAATCAACCAAAGGCTTCCTAACTGATACAAGTGGTATGTTGGAAAGTATAGAGGCTAGGGAGGCAAGAAAGCCTTGATTTGCCACCCATTAGCTTTGTGACCTTCAGCAAGTTGCTTTAGCTCTCTAGGGCTCCGTTTTCTCATCTCTAAAATGGAAAGAATACCTATCCTATCGGGCTGTTGGAAGGTTAAATCATGCTTATGATGGCACGTCACACACATGTCAAGTTATGACCACTGTTCTGGATGAGACCTCATCTGACAGCAGGCTCCTTTTAGCTTAGGCTTCCCTCAAGGGCACCTGGGTCCATCAGAAGCAGTCATTTCATTGCCAGCTCTTGGCAGGTATAAAGCAACTTGACATTTCAGAAA
The DNA here is from genome assembly GCF_002837175.3 of Physeter macrocephalus. Classification (NCBI taxonomy): domain Eukaryota; kingdom Metazoa; phylum Chordata; class Mammalia; order Artiodactyla; family Physeteridae; genus Physeter; species Physeter macrocephalus. The sequence goes on along the minus strand of NC_041229.1, from coordinate 14,989,096 downwards.
GGATTCTATAGCTATGCTGTTTCTTACAACGTCTAGATGAGGCACTGTCCCCATTTTATCATGAGGAAACTGAGGGTCAGAAAGGTTAAGTGACGTGCCAATAAGTGGCAGGGGCTGGGGCACGCACGGCTGCTGTGTTTACCAGTGCCCCTTCCACTGGGTGAAGCTGCTGCCTTAGGACCTGGCCCCTGCCTGTGCGTGTCCCTGTGCGTGGCTCCGTAGGCAGCTCAAGGGTAGGGGGTCAACAGCTCCTTGTAGGGAGGGATGGTACTCCTAGACCTTTGGATACCCTTGTGGGGTCTCACCTTGGTCAGTTAAACATGTGTAGGTGCTTACAACTCAGGCCTTGCATCAGAATAGGACACAAAAAGTCTGGGGGTCTGGGTGGTTAATTTCTAGAGGCCAAGAAGGTGCCAGTGTGTGTGTGTGTGTGTGTGTGTGCGTGTGTGTCCTTGAGGCCCTGAAAGGGGCCAGGTGCTGAGCACCATCTCTGTTGAGTCTCCACACAAGAGCAGGAGGCTCTGCCTGGAGCTGTCCCAGGGAACCTCGATGGGGGGATTAATGACAGGAAAAGTAGGGCGGGCAGGTTGGTAAATATTTAATTGCTCAGAGCTTAAGTTGGGGAGGGGGATGATCTGATGGAAAGGGAGGGGCTTAGGGAGAGCACGGAGCATTAATCTGAGCTGGTCCGGTCACCAAGTCACCAAGCGCGGGGCCGCACTGGGAACATCTCCATCATCACATTAGAGCCGCTCCTTTGAACTCCTCTCACCCCTCCAGTTCCTTCTACTAAACTGTCTGGGTAGGGCCTAGACTGTGAGTCTCTGTATCCTTTGAAAAAAACCGAGGCTGCGTGGGAAGAAAGCCGTGATGGCAACCCTGGCTACCGTTGATAAAGCGCCCAGTGCGCGCAAGGCACTTAACATCAACCGACTCTTCTGCCGATACAGCACCTGGCTCAGAAGGGTTAGAATCAACTCAGTGATGGGGATGGGGGGCGGTGAGGAAGGAAGTGGAAGAGGAGCTTGGAGCTGTGCACGGCCACACACAGCACCTCCTAGACCCGGCAGGGCCCCTGGAGGCGTGCAGCTCCAGCTCAGGCAGGAAGTCTGGCCCTTCTCCCAACCTGATCCCTCCTGGGCTGACTCAGCTCCCAGCCTCCCCCATCTGACCCCATCACTCTCCCCTTGAGGTTTGGCTCCTTATCTCTGTTTTCTTCCAGTTCTGCCCCCATGGAGAAGGGCTTTGAGATCACAGCTCCAAGTGGAAGCACATCCCGTTCCCTCCCTGAGAGCCCCCTGCGCACCAGAGTCCAGGGCCTGGCCCATTCTGGGGCCTCTGTGGGGTGATCACCGAGTCCCTAACCTAGGATATGTGGGGCGATGCTCCTGCTTCCCCCAGTCCCAACCACCTGTATCCAGAGGACACCAGGCTGAACCCTGCAGGGGAGCAGATGCCATAAAGTATGCTCCTGGGGTGGGGGGACAGGCTTTATCCGGCCTCTGACCCAGTGCTGCAGGGGGAGGGGGTACGGTGGCTCGTAAGGTTATGCTCGCGTCCCCGAGCCCCTCACCACCACTTACGGTAAGCTGTGTTCTCCCAAAGCAGGGCCCCAGTGTCCTCAGGGTCACCCTTCAGCGAACCAAAGGGACAGGAGAAAGGACGGGGCTCTGCTGTCACCCTTCTCCTTGGGTGAACAGCAGGGCGGCTCGAGGGCAGTGCTCTGCAACAGGCCCTGGGAGCTGCCACGCGGTCCGAGGCCAGGCCGGGGCCGGAGGAGCGCACTCACCGTCCTCCTTGGTCTGGATGTAGAGCACGCTGCTGCGCACGCCATCCCCGGCCTGGGTGTAGGCCAGCACCTGCACGCTGTAGTTGGTGAACTTCTCCATGCCTCGCAGCTCCACCCGCTCCCGCGTGGTGGTGATGTTCTGCATCTCGCCCCACTCTGCCGGACACGAGCAGCCCTTGAGTGCGGTCCAGGCCGGCCAGGCCACGGTCCCCCAGCCGCCGCCCCTCCGTCAGGCTGGGCTCGGGGCCAGCCTGCTCCGCTGGGCTCAGACCTTGACTCCATGGTGGTGGCGACCAGGGGGACCCTCCACCTCAAGTTCATGGGTGCGGGTTTGGGGCACTGCTCCCGGACCACATTTCTCCCCAAGTGGCCCAACCAGGGTGAGAGACAAATGCCAGCGGGGCCTTGGCCCCTAGTCAACCTTGCACCAAATTCAGCTTAATACTCTCCCCATAGGATAGTCCCATCTGTCTATCTCTCCAAGCCACATTTCCCTGTCCTCCACCCAAACCTCTCTCCGTGTGACCCCAGGAGTGCCTTGGACCTGGAGGGGAGCCTGGACCAGGCGGCCAGTCAGCAGCTGTTCCGCTTGGCTTCCCGGCACCTTCTTGGGCTCTCAGCTCTCCCTAGGCAGTGGATCCACGGGGGATGACAGGCTGAGGATGCCTCCCCTGCACCTGACCGCTCCTGGACCAGCACCCTGAACTCTCGAGAGGATAAGGGGTCAATCCCCGTTACCTTCTCCCCACCACTGAGGACGCCCTCCCTGCAAAGAACCCGCACAGAGAACGCGGGCGAGGCTGGTGGAAGGGCCAAGCCTTCCTCGGGCTCAGCGAGGACCTGTCATCCTGGCTCTGCCAAGGAACGTGCTGTAGACTCTGAAGAAGGGCTTAGGGAGAGGGTCCCATGGGACGGCCAGGGCCTTAGGAGGAGGAAAGAGACAGACTCCTGAGCTCACAGCCCTCCCCCTGGTACTACCGGCTTTTCAGAAAACAGCCCCAGACACCGGCTTGTAGAAGACTAGTGCCGGCAAACCTACCCTGGCGCCTCTCAGGGAGAGGCGCAGGCAAAGGCCAGGCAGAGGGCCCGGCCAGGGGTAGGCAGCAGTCAGCCAGATTCCAGAGGGTGAGGACGCCAGGCCCAGCCTGAGGGGACTCCAGGTCGGTGCAGGGGAACCTCAGAGGCCTGAGTGGTGGGACCTTCCTTTTTGGGAAGGTTAGGAACCGGGGTGGACCCGTCTAGGACTAGAGACAGAGAAAGACCCAGGAAGAGGGCAGCATGGCCATCAATCCATGTTGCCTTTGGAGACTAGAGAGGCTGATGCCTTCCTCACCTGAGGGCTGAGTGGGGAGCCACAGGCTTAGAAAAGTGGAAGCAAATTCTGGAAAACGAGGCCCCATCCCTGGCTCAGCACAGATATGTGAGGCCATCTCATCGTATAAGGCCGTCTCTGTGTTTTGGGAGGAGATGATGGAGGTGTGTCAGGGAGAGACAATTACTGTCAGCAGGGGCTTCTGGGCAGAGCAGAATCCAGGTCGGGAAGGGGAGGGCAGCTGCCACGGAGGGCTGACCATGAGCTGGAGTCCCAGGTCCTCCAGGAGAGAAGGGAGGAGCCAGGGGACAAGGGGCAAAAGGCTGAGGATCTGGGGAGGCACACTCATTTCCGTAGTTTGGGATGCTGGGCCTCTGGCTTGCAAAACTGCAGACTTCCTGGTCACTGCAAGGGCTCTGTTACACCAGTGGGCAGGGGCTTGGTGTGTCTGGGGCTACACAAGCCTGTCTGGACTACTGCATCCCAGGGGAAGGCAGGCACCCGAAGGCTCGGGCCATTGTCTGGTGTTTTCTCCTTTTGTCATTCCTACCCCCAGCTCCGCCGGGCACCCTTCTCCAGGTCCTGGGCGGCTCATCCGCACAGACCACATGCCTCGCTGTCCGAGGCTGAGGGGTGGCTCTCCCCGGGTTCTGGGGACCCTGCTTCCTCCTCTTGCCCCTTCAGGCTTAGGCGGCGATGGCTTCCTGCGTCTGCTAGTCCCAGGGGCCCCGTCCTCCCTCCAGACTCCTTGGAAAGCAGCGCCTTCATTAAAGTCTCCTCAATTGCCCTGTTTGAGCGCGCCACCTGTCCCCTGACTGACGTGGCCACAACGTCCTAATATCAATGCATTCCATCAGAAAAGCAAATGTGCCTGTCTCACCCCTCAAATCACTGCCCAACATACCGCTGTCCAGGAGCAGCTGGTGTCCGTCCCCACCAGGGAGATGACTATGTGTACCCCACCCAACCTGGCCCCGGCTCTGACCCCCGGATGACAGGTATGGAGGAGGGGCTGGACTTCCACTCGACATCCCATGGACGATGCTCAGCTCTTAGCATGGATCTCCACCGACCCCGTGCCTCTCGCTCCACGAGCCGGCCACCACTCCCAGCAGACTCACCCCCATCAACGTAGAGTGACCAGAAGATGACCCGATAGCCTTTGAGGACGCCGTTGAGGGTGCTGCGTGGAGGTTCTGACCAGGAGATGACGGCCACATCGGAAGTTATGGACAGGGCTCGGACGTTCTCGGGGGGCTGGCTGGGCACTGCAGGGGCGGGGGGAGAGTTGAAAGGCCTGGTTAGGAAGGTACAGGACACGTCCATGCGCAGGCGGGGGGGCCCTGCTGCCCAGCCAGAGGAACTTCGGGTTACACAAGTGGGAGGCTCTGCTGATTCAATGAGTCGCAAGAGTTTTGGGCTGGTGACCGGGAAGTCAACCCAGTCTCCTTTCCTGGAGATTTGGGTGAATAGAGATCCTTCTAGCTTGGTTCCTGGGCTCTGGGTGGCACGTTCCTGGTTCCGGGTAAACGCTGGGGGAAGAAGGTGATGAACTCCAGGCATGAGCCCCTGGGGATTCACCAGTAGACACCACAGCCCAGGGAGACCACGTCCGCTGAACGTAACAGAACCTGGAAGACCAAGCCAGCGCTGGAGGGATCTGTAACTGATGCTCTTATCTGGTGGCTGCCAGCCCTCTGTGTCACCTGAGCTCGGGGTCTGAACCAAGGCCCGGCTCTAGGGACCCTTGTGTCCTCATACCAAGCTGAAGGGAAGGAAAAGAAGGAAAGAGGCTTTCAAGCAGCCCTGGGGCAAGGGGAGGAGAGGTTCCGCAGACACCTTTAGGACCTCTAGGATCATTACATTGTTGTCCCTTGTCCCTGCATCTGAAGACACCAAAATGCCTTGGGTGATGGAAAACACTCTCTAAGACCAACTTGGGTGGTCTGCCCTGCCTTTAACTCTCTCCATCTGAGACCTACCTTTGAGCTTAACCTAAGTCCCACCCGCTGCGGGCAGCCCTGCTGCATAATGATGATGAGAGACAGTGGTGACACCAGGCCGCAAAGAGCCACGTTGGCGAGTGACAACTTTGGTGGCACTTCCACTGGCTTCTGAGGAGCTGGGGGCAAAGGAAAAGGCCACGTCTGCTTTGCTCTGAGTGGGAGAAAGGAGGCACAGGCTGGATGGAAGGCAATTAGATCCTGTTGCCCCACAAGAGGCAACTCTTAATTTTTATGAGCATTTAAATGATAATACATCACCCTAACGATCCTCTTTGAGAATGATTATTGTTTCATATTACTTAGGTGTAAAAATATAAGCACCATGTAATTAGGGACCCAGTGTCATAAACTAATACAGATCGCCCGTTGGAACAAAATGAAGGTAATATAATTATGGAAGAGACACTATTGCTAAAGCAGGGGTCCTTGAATACCCCAGGAGGAGTGCTAATATTGCAAGGAAACGATCAGGATCTGACAGGCTAACGAGGGCCTTAATTAAGTATGAAAAAGTGCTGAGCAAATGCTGCTGGAAACTTTCATCCCCTTCTCCTCCTTTGTTTGCAAAATGACTCCACAGCCCATGCTGATCTCTCCCTGTTGGTAATCCCAGCACCGCATCCCCCCCCCCACCCGCTACTGCAGCCCCCCAAAGCAAGGAGGTGGGGCTCTGATGGAGGCCAAAGGGGGGCCTGGCCTGGCTGTTTTCTGGGATGGCCCCAGTGGATGGAGTTTAGTGTTTGGTCAGGTGTGCTGGGTGGTCTTGGGGCGGCTGTTGCCCCTGGACATGACTTCCCTGAGCATCCTGCATCCACATCACTTGGTCTTGCATCCAGCCGTGCCCCCAAGCAACAGGGTAACAATAGGGTGAAGTAGAAAGAGGATGGGATTCAGGGTCAGGCCTGGATTTTGACCTGGACTCTTCTTCATTAGATGGGCAATGCTGGACAGCTTCTTACCCTCCGTGAGCCTTGGCTCCTTTTATAGGTAATGACCTGGCTGTTAATGCTGTGGTTCTCACAGGTGCTCCCTAACTCCGCGGCGTCAGCGTCGCCTGGGAATTTATTAGAAAGGCCCGTTTTTGGCCCCCACCTCAGACCTGCTGAAGCACAGCTCTGGGGGAGGGCCCAGCAATCTGTTTACAGCCCTCTGATGTGCGCTCAGGTCTGAGAACCACTGTGTCAGAGCACTGCTTGGGATTGGTACTGATGGTACTAAGAGGCGACAAGCCGATCTTCCTCAATCCGGCCAGGCCCGTGGCCAGCATCATGGAAGGGAGGGGGCTGAGGGGGGCCTGGCGAGGCTTCGGGCTGGTGGAGGGGGTTGGGCAGCTGGTGGCAGTGTAGCTCGGGTGCTTCTCTGTACCTCTCTGCCTTCTATGCACCTTTCCCTCTCTCTGTGTTCTCCCTTTTCCCCGGGGGCCCAGTGCTCTGGGGCGACTGACACCTGCCCCCTCTCAAAGCCTAGCTTGTGCCCCAGAGCAACTAAATGGAAATCTCTGGGGATGAAGCATCAGGATTTTTAAAACTCCCCAGATAATTCCAATTTGTAGCCAAAGTTAAGAACCACTGGTACAGCTAATCTACTCTCAGGTGTTTCTGACCTGATGCATCCTCCCTCCCAAGGGTGTCTGCATTTTCAGAGAGAATGAGGCAGGGAGAGGGCATTGCTTAACAAAAGGATGGAATGCTTAACAAAAGGGTGGAATGCTGGGTATCCTGATGACCATGGGGTGATGGCATTATGTTACTGGGGCAGTCAGTTCCCTCCCTCTGCTGGGGGCAGGCTCAGATTTAGGGACAGGTTTTAATCTCACATCCTGGTTTTAGGCTGGAGCATCAAGAAGGAAGCTCTGTTTAAATCTGCTCTTTGGGGGGCTGTGACCAGCCCGGCTCTATCTCTGGGGGACATCAAGGGTCACATCTCCTCTCCCTTCCTGGCACAGGCTCAGGTACCAGCTGGCTCTTCTCTGTGCTTGGAGAGCAGGCAGGCTCCTGCTGCCTTCTAACCCTCTCCCCTGAGAAACCGGGCCCCTTAATTCACTCATCAGAGTGGGAGTGCCCTCCAGTCCTCAAAGAATTCAGTTTTAAAAATCGGGCCCTAAATCCTCTGTCCATGGACCTTGGGATATCGTAACTCCATAGTCTCATCTCAGGTCCCTAACACAGATTCCAGCCCAGAAGTAAAAAGGCAACGTGGCTCCTGCCCTTTTTCCAACCTGGAGGATGTAAGGGAGGAGAAACAGGACCGAGTGCAGAGGAAAGAGCTTGGGGACACAGATGGGTGAGGGGCCAGAATGAGGAAGGAGGAAAAGGCAGAGGGAGAAGCACGGACGGAGAGTCAGACAGGTGCACAGATAGGCGCTCAGACAGGCCAATAGATCAATAGAGAGACCGATGGGCAGAGCATTAGCAAGTGATGGATAGAGAGCCAGCCAGTGGATGGAGAGGCCCGGAGTGCTAAATGGACCAAGCATCCCTCAGGGACCCAATGGGTGAGAGGAGATGGAGGGATCCAGGGAGCCTGTGTGGACCACAGGACCACGACGGGGCTCAGGAGCAGGGAAGGGCCCTGAGCCCTCCCTGGCAGCCCTGGCTCTGCCCACAGCTGAGATCTGTACCCGCTCGCTACCCTCTACTTGTGCCCTCACCATCCTCCAGGGTGGTGGCATTGATCTCGCTGGATGAGGGCCCCGTGCCAGCCCTATTGAAGGCCTGGACCACCACCCCATATTGGGCGAACTTCTTGAGGTTGTCCAGGGTGTAGACCTCGCTGTCTCCAGTGGCCTTCATCTCCACGATGCTGTACTGCCCATTGCTGCCAGGGCTGTTCTCTCTGTAGCCGATCTGGTAGCCCCGGATGACGCCGTTCTGCAGCTCCTTCTTGGGTGCCTGTGAGTACGGGGTGGGGTGGGGAGGAGACAGACACAGTGACATTCTTAGAGGATGCTCTTTTTAAAAAAAAAATAAATTTATTTATTTATTATTTAATTTTGGCTGCACTGGGTCTTCGTTGCTGCCCGTGGGCTTTCTCTAGTTGCGGCGAGTGAGGGCTACTCTTCGTTGCGGTGCGTGGGCTTCTCATTGCGGTGGCTTCTCTTGTTGCGGAGCAGGGCTCTAGGTGCGCGGGCTCAGTAGTTGTGGCTCGCGGGCTCCAGAGCACAGGCTCAGTAGTTGTGGCACACAGGCTTAGTTGCTCCGTGGCATGTGGGATCTTCCCAGACCAGGGCTTGAACCCATGTCTCTTGCATCGGCAGGCGGATTCTTAACCACTGCGCCACCAGGGAAGCCCTGAGAGGATGCTCTTAAAACCAAAGTCAGATCATGTCACTCCCTTGCTTCCAATCCTTCAAAGGCTCCCATCTCACCCAGAGTCAAGGCCAAAGTCCTTACAATGGCTACAAAACCCTACACGATCTGACCCCACCCCCATGCCTCTCGGACCCATCTCCTCTCCCACATGCTTCCTATGCTCCTGCACACACCTCTTTGCTGTTCACACCAGGCACATTTCCATCCAGGGGAACACTCTTTCCTTGGATATCTACATGGATCACCTCCTCAACATTGTGGTGTCCTTGCTGAAATGCCGCCTTCTTAATGAGGCCTTCCTTAAGCTCTTCGTGTAAGAGTGCTCCCTGCCTTCTGTCTAGTGCTCCTTACATTTCTTCCTGGTTTTATTTTTCTCCATGGCAGTAGTGTCATCTGACATTCTATATAGTTTACTTATGTCTTTGACTATCTGTCCCCATTGGGATGTAAGTGCCGTGGGGATGAGGAGTGTTGCCTATTTTGTTCTCAGTGTCTAGAATGGTGCCTGGCATGTAATAGGCCTTCAATACATATTTATTGAATAAATGAATGGGTGAATGAATGAATGAATAGGGATATCATTTGGCATGGGCTCAGGGGCCCGGGAGAAATGCAACAGCAGACAAAATGTAACCAGACGGAGAGGGAGGGAGGTAATTAGTTTGAATAAAAGAGAGAGTCCCAAAATACCACTTCACACCCACTAGAATGGCTATTATCAAAAAATGAAAAATCACAACTGTTGGTGAGGATGTGGAGAAATTGGAACCCCTGTGCACCGCTGGTGGGAATGTAAAATGGTGCAGCCGCTGTGGAAAGCGGTTTGGCAGTTCCTCGAAAAGTTAAACATAGAATTACCCTATGATCCAGCAATTCCACTTCTGAGTATATATACACAGAAGAATTGAAAGTAGGGATTTGAAGAGGTATTTCTACACCCATATGCATAGCTGCATTCTTCACAACAGCCAAAAGGTGGACGCAACCCAAGTGTGCACAGATAAACGAATGGATAAACAGAATGTGGTCTATACATGCAATGGAATATTATTCAGCCTTAAAAAGGAATGCAATTCTGATATATGCTACAGCGTAGATGAACCTTGAAAATATGTTAAGTGAAATAAGCCAGACACAAAAGGACAAATATTGTATGATGCTTCTCTGAGGTACCTAGAATACGCAAATTTAGAGACACAGAAAGTAGAATAGAGGTTACTAGGGGCTGAGGATGGCTGGGTGTGGAGTTAGTGTTTAATGGGCACAGAGTTTCTGTTTGGGATCATGAAAAAGTTCTGGAGATGGACAGTGGTGACGGTTCCTCAACGCTGTAAATGTACTTAACGCCACTGACTTCTAACACATGAACATGGTTAAAATGTTCAGTTTTATGTAAATACAATGGTATGTATATTTTACCACAAGTTAAAAAAAAAAAAAGAGTCCTTGACTTTGATGTAGGCCCAGCTCCTCTTGGAGCTGCGTTGCCCTTGACATCCTGGCCAATGGCTGGGGTGTGTTGAGAGCTGAGGCCTGAAGCCAGCTCCTGGATGGAGGGACAGAGATGGGTGAGGACAGGCCGGTGACAAGGGGACACTTCAGAGCTCTGCCTGGGCAGGCTGGAATGAATGGCTGATCCCAGCTGGCCAGGCAAAGGGAGAAAACTCTACTGGCATCAGCCTGGAGGGTGGAAAACATACTCTCACCCCCAGCTTGAACCCTGATACCCAACCAGCCATACACATAGGTGTTCTGTGAGAGAACACATCAACAGGTAAACACTCACCAACACAGACATTCTCATACATGATCACACACACACACACACACACACACACACACACACACACACTGGATCCCAATATATCCCTTCACATCCAGACCCATCAAAGCAAACATCCCAATCCACACCTACCCATGGCCAGAAACATTTAGACCCACAAATAGAAACTGGCTCCTTTAATGAGGGGGCCTGCCCATCTATATACTGAGAGAGAGCACACACCCCAGTGCATATAAAAACAGCTTGAATCAGGGTTTTAAAGACAATGCAGTTAATTTAAAAGCCCACCTTCTATTGTACTAAAAAATAGTGTGATCAGAAACAATTAAGTTAGTAAAACAGCCCGTTTTTTTAAATTCAATGAATGTTTTAAATGAACTGCATTTTAAGCTCACTGTTAATGCAATAAGATGAAGTTTTAAATTTAACATAATTGTTTTGAACTCATTAACTAGGTGTGCGTGTATTTAATTGACTTGACTTTTTGTTAATGCCTGAATAATGTTTCTGTAATGGGCAGTCCTGTTTGCTAGTTTGTAAGGGAGCAAATTTCTGAATTTGGGTTTGTATCTACACACTCACACATTCAGACAGACATCTATTATAGACACAAATATATCTGCAAGGTGCCCTTGTTTTCGCACTGACATATACTCTCCTATTACATACCCACGTCCGTATTGAAACACACTGATATATACATCAGTACACAATGACACATATGCCTACATACACAGAGCCGCCTACACCATGATATACACCTGTATATGTGTGATATACACAGTACCACGTCACCTTCATTCCCATCAAAATATACTGGCAGAGGCCTTGGATAGGCATTCAGGCATACCCTGCTACATACATATAGATATTCACATATTTTTATAAATCTTGACACTTGTTCCCTCCCTCCCTTCTTCCCTCCCTCCCTCTCTCTCCCCCCTCTCCATATTGCCCCACCTCCCCCCAAACAGGCACACTCAGGATTTAAATCAATCTTAACAATATTTCTCTGAAGCATTAAGAAATCAATAGGGCTGATTGCAAATTTGTGTCATAAAGCAGTGGTGATCCATCTCGTGGAAAGAGTCTTAAAATGAAGTGACTTATCTTTCAAGTGAATCTTTATTTTTCATTAATCTGTTTCTTGGTGTTAAAAAAAAAATCCCCTGAGAAGTCAGCCCCAAATTTATTGACGGGCTCGTCCATTCTGAAATTCTAACTTTCTAATCAATTTTATTTTTCATTATGAGACTTTGGAGAAATAAATCTGATTCTAAGTCTTTATCAACCTCCAAGTCGGAGCTTTGTAGCCAAATGTCTCAGCGGTTTACATACTTATTCAGCCCTGTCCCACCTCCAGGCTTCCTTGGAGTATTCTTAGGAAATGGGTGCAGAGTCAGGATGCAGACAAGACTTGGGGACTAGACTCCAGGCTTCACCCCCAGTTTCTGAGAGAAGCCCGGGCACCCAGATCTGAACCTGGAGGGAACCATGGCTCTGGAGGTATCTGCTAGGAGGGCTGGTTCCCTGGGGAGGACCAGCTGCCCAGCATCTGTCCCACCTTTATCCTGGTCATTTCTCTGGGGAGGGAAGGAACCAGGCTCTGCTGCCTAGTGTGTGTGTATGTGCGTGTGTATGTGTATGTCCGTGTGTGTCGTGTGTGTGTACATGCCCAGGCATGTAGTCTTTTTGGGAAAAATATTACTAGGCCCTTCTGAATCTCCTATTCTTGAGTCTACCTTTTTGAAGGGCCCAGAAGGAGGACTAAAGCACCTGGACTTTTCCCACCAGGAGTTCAAGTCAGAAGATGACCTTGGACTTTGATCCCAGATGTAGATGAGGCAGCCCCCCCAAGCCCCACTGCTGAGATGGGAGAGATCCAAGAAGGAGAACATGGATGGGACTGAGAAAACTCTCTGTTCCTGACCTCCATGCAGTGGGCTCTGGTGAGGAGAGTGGGCAGGGGCTCCAGACTACGTGCACTGAAGTTCTGCACCTGTCACGACTTGAATGACCACGGAAGTCACCTTGCATCTCTACACTGTGGCCTCCTCTGATGGATGGGGATAAAAACACCTCTTCTGCCGGTGACAAGGGGACACTTCAGAGCTCTGCCTGGGCAGGCTGGAATGAATGGCTGATCCCAGCTGGCCAGGCAAAGGGAGAAAACTCTACTGGCATCAGCCTGGAGGGTGGAAAACATACTCTCACCCCCAGCTTGAACCCTGATACCCAACCAGCCATACACATAGGTGTTCTGTGAGAGAACACATCAACAGGTAAACACTCACCAACACAGACATTCTCATACATGATCACACACACACACACACACACACACACACACACACACACACTGGATCCCAATATATCCCTTCACATCCAGACCCATCAAAGCAAACATCCCAATCCACACCTACCCATGGCCAGAAACATTTAGACCCACAAATAGAAACTGGCTCCTTTAATGAGGGGGCCTGCCCATCTATATACTGAGAGAGAGCACACACCCCAGTGCATATAAAAACAGCTTGAATCAGGGTTTTAAAGACAATGCAGTTAATTTAAAGGCCCACCTTCTATTGTACTAAAAACTAGTGTGATCAGAAACAATTAAGTTAGTAAAACAGCCCGTTTTTTAAAATTCAATGAATGTTTTAAATGAACTGCATTTTAAGCTCACTGTTAATGCAATAAGATGAAGTTTTAATTTAACATAATTGTTTTGAACTCATTAACTAGGTGTGCGTGTATTTAATTGACTTGACTTTTTGTTAATGCCTGAATAATGTTTCTGTAATGGGCAGTCCTGTTTGCTAGTTTGTAAGGGAGCAAATTTCTGAATTTGGGTTTGTATCTACACACTCACACATTCAGACAGACATCTATTATAGACACAAATATATCTGCAAGGTGCCCTTGTTTTCGCACTGACATATACTCTCCTATTACATACCCACGTCCGTATTGAAACACACTGATATATACATCAGTACACAATGACACATATGCCTACATACACAGAGCCGCCTACACCATGATATACACCTGTATATGTGTGATATACACAGTACCACGTCACCTTCATTCCCATCAAAATATACTGGCAGAGGCCTTGGATAGGCATTCAGGCATACCCTGCTACATACATATAGATATTCACATATTTTTATAAATCTTGACACTTGTTCCCTCCCTCCCTTCTTCCCTCCCTCCCTCTCTCTCCCCCCTCTCCAAATTGCCCCACCTCCCCCCAAACAGGCACACTCAGGATTTAAATCAATCTTAACAATATTTCTCTGAAGCATTAAGAAATCAATAGGGCTGATTGCAAATTTGTGTCATAAAGCAGTGGTGATCCATCTCGTGGAAAGAGTCTTAAAATGAAGTGACTTATCTTTCAAGTGAATCTTTATTTTTCATTAATCTGTTTCTTGGTGTTAAAAAAAAAATCCCCTGAGAAGTCAGCCCCAAATTTATTGACGGGCTCGTCCATTCTGAAATTCTAACTTTCTAATCAATTTTATTTTTCATTATGAGACTTTGGAGAAATAAATCTGATTCTAAGTCTTTACCAACCTCCAAGTCGGAGCTTTGTAGCCAAATGTCTCAGCGGTTTACATACTTATTCAGCCCTGTCCCACCTCCAGGCTTCCTTGGAGTATTCTTAGGAAATGGGTGCAGAGTCAGGATGCAGACAAGACTTGGGGACTAGACTCCAGGCTTCACCCCCAGTTTCTGAGAGAAGCCCGGGCACCCAGATCTGAACCTGGAGGGAACCATGGCTCTGGAGGTATCTGCTAGGAGGGCTGGTTCCCTGGGGAGGACCAGCTGCCCAGCATCTGTCCCACCTTTATCCTGGTCATTTCTCTGGGGAGGGAAGGAACCAGGCTCTGCTGCCTAGTGTGTGTGTATGTGCGTGTGTATGTGTATGTCCGTGTGTGTCGTGTGTGTGTACATGCCCAGGCATGTAGTCTTTTTGGGAAAAATATTACTAGGCCCTTCTGAATCTCCTATTCTTGAGTCTACCTTTTTGAAGGGCCCAGAAGGAGGACTAAAGCACCTGGACTTTTCCCACCAGGAGTTCAAGTCAGAAGATGACCTTGGACTTTGATCCCAGATGTAGATGAGGCAGCCCCCCCAAGCCCCACTGCTGAGATGGGAGAGATCCAAGAAGGAGAACATGGATGGGACTGAGAAAACTCTCTGTTCCTGACCTCCATGCAGTGGGCTCTGGTGAGGAGAGTGGGCAGGGGCTCCAGACTACGTGCACTGAAGTTCTGCACCTGTCACGACTTGAATGACCACGGAAGTCACCTTGCATCTCTACACTGTGGCCTCCTCTGATGGATGGGGATAAAAACACCTCTTCTGTCCACTCCACAGGAATAGAGGGTCAGATAAATTAGTGCAAGAAAATACTCAAACACTGGAAAATGCGATGCAACAGGAAGCCATCAAGGATGAGCAGCCCTTCTGTGCCCATGGCAGGGATGTGGCAATGAGGCCAGAGTTACCCAGGAAAGCATTTCTTGGTCCTGCTCAAGCTTATTCTGATCTGTTTCTCTGCCCAGCTGTGGAATTGCCTCGAAGATTTCCCCTCAGTGACAGTCTTCAGATACCCTCTAGATTTACAAGTTTCTTCCCCTTAGAAACGGCTGCAGCACCTACTGGTTTGTTTTCTCTGCAGCTCCCCTCCCCCAGAGCTGGGGAGGGCAGTTACTTTTTAATCCTGATTTTATAGAGGAGGAAATCAAGACCTGAAAAGACCAAGCTCCCCGTTCAACGCTTTACCATGAGAATATAGGGGGTGGCTTCACCCTACCTCCCAGCTCTAGTCACAGGGCCAAGATGAGGGTGAGACTGTCGTTTCATCTCCCATAATCCACAGGGCCCCTTTGAAATTTACGCATAATCAGTTCTAACTCCAGACTTATTACAACAGACTTATTACAACATGTGGGGTGTGTAGGACACACCAGCATGGTGGAAGAACTGTCTTCCCTCCTTGGCACTGACAAATTCTTCATCCCACCCGAGGCATGGGCCTCCATAAGAGAGTCAGGGTGGAGAAGGGAGTGGGGATTGGTGAGGGAACCAGCCCCTTTATCCTCCTCTCTTTCCACCCCTCCAACCTCATGGATGTAGCAATAAACAGGGTTGGGCACTGTAAGAGACCGGAGACTAGCTAGTCTGTTGGGGTTTCATTTGTAGATTGAGAGGGGAAGAAAGGAGGTATTTCAGAGGAAATTGCCTTTGAATTTACTTACCTTCCAGGTCACTTGGATGCTCTGTGAGGTCACTGGCTGCAAGGTTACATCCATGGGGGGCCCATCAGGAGCTGGGGAGTGGTGGGGAGAAACAACATTATGAGTCAAGTCTTGGAAGAAAAGAGTCCTATGTTCTTACTCCCATCCTTGAGCTGGAGGACTGCTGGGGAGAAAGGAAAAGCTCGTCTACAGAAGCAGAGAACCTTTGTTTGAGTCCTTCTGAAATGATCATAGGGTTTAAATTTCCCCTTCATTCTCCATAATTTGCTGAAAATATAGCAAACAATGACTATGAAATACTACTCCACATCCAGCAGGCTGGCAAATATTTTTTAAAAGTTTGACAATACAAAGTGCAGACAAAGATATGAAGTGGGCAGGAACTCTTGTACACTGATCATGCGAGAGCAAGTTGGTACAAAACTTTGGAAAACATTTTGGCATTTTTTTGGTTAAAGGTAGAAGTTTGTCCATCTGATGACTGTAACTCT
Organism: Physeter macrocephalus; assembly: GCF_002837175.3. NCBI lineage: Eukaryota > Metazoa > Chordata > Mammalia > Artiodactyla > Physeteridae > Physeter > Physeter macrocephalus. The sequence continues at coordinate 14,973,131 of NC_041229.1, read as the reverse complement.
ACAGCTGCTTATATCCCTTGGGGGGAATGAAAATACACAAATGATACAGCTGTACTGATGACATGACGCTCACAAAAAGAATATCGATCAAAACAAGGAAGACAGAGAGAATATATGAAGTATGATTTTATGCATATATTCTATTAGAAAATAGGCAAAACTAAACTGCATGGGTTACATGTACATACATCGTGGTGACAGTATAAAAAGGAAAGAAAGGAAGTTGGGATACTGGTTACTTCATGGGGAGAGGTTATAATTGAGAAAGAGCATATGGAGGACCTCTGGTAAGTGGTAACGAGTGTTGGTTATACTAGTTTTTCTTTATTATTATTTGTAAAACTGAACATGTATGTTATATGTACTTTTCTGTATTAATTTATATTTTGTGATGACAGGTAAGAGAAAATACAGCAAGGAAAATCTTGTTTAAACTTTTAGGAAAACTTCACGGCAAAAATCACAGGAGATAATCCAGGGCACTAGCACCCCCATCCTTTGCAGATCTAGCATATCTGTCCTTTCCAGACAGGCTGCGGCCAGGTGAGTGGGGGCAGGACGATGGACAGCTCCCAAAAGCATGGCATCGAGAACCCCATCTGGAAAAGGTCAGACGGAAGAATCTCCAATGATCCAGAGGCAGACACAAACACCTTGGAATCTCCCCCTTCTCCTCTTCTAACTGCAAGCCCACTGCCAGTGGACAGGGTGGGTGTGGCCCCAGATGTCCCGAGCCCATGCGCAGGGGTGGCTGGGGGAGATGCTCACCGGCCTCCTCAGTGCTGATGGTGAGCTCCTTGCTTGGCTCGCTGCGGCCAATCTTGTTGAAGGAATACATGCGGATGCTGTACACGGATGCCGGGTGCAAGTCCACGATGTTGGCCTGGTTGATGGTCGGGGAGATGTTGCGTGTGGACTGCTTGAAGTCCCAGGAATCTGGACAGAGGACACCCATTTCTAACCACAGCCAGGCAAACTCCAGGACCCCTCTCCAGCCTCAAGCAGCAGCACATCCCAACGTCAACTTAGATGCCCAGAAGAGGTCTACTTCACAGAGACTGAAGCAAGAGAGCCTTCACAACTTCACAGAGAACCAAAGGGTTCTGTTCCATTAAGCTCAAGTGACCAAGGGATGCCTGAGGATGGCAGCAGCAAATGTACTGCTTGGAAACTCAGGGAGCTTAACCCTTCTCTGCCCTGGGCCGCCTGGTGAACTCAAACCTCAGATGGGGGTCAGATGAGATGTTTCCTATGGTCCCTTCCAAGATCACCATCTGCTTGCTATTCCTGAGGGTCTGATTGGCCAGTGCCCTTGTTCCTGGTTTCTCAGACCACGTCAGAGACCTGTTATAACTGTGAGACACCCCCTCAACCCATGATCCCACTGCAAAGGGGGAAGCCAAGTCTTATACCCCTTTCTCCTCCTATGTGTGCTTCTGTATTGCCTTTTCCTGTGCATTTGTGTGGTGGTGGTCTTGACTGTTTCTTGGGCTGTCAGGGGGGACAAATCATGTGCCAGAGTCCCTAGGCAAACCCTACCCTCTCTCTCACCAGCAAGAGAATGGTCTCTGAGTCTTTACAGTCAGAAGCCAACAAAGGGATGAGCATGTTCCCAATGCATCCAGGGGGACTGGCAGCCCATTCCAGGACTAATGTTTAGCAAAACTGTAGAGTGTGAAAAATACCAGATAAATACCACTCAGGGATACTGTGACAGTAAACACGCTGCATCTCCAGAGGAATCCAGTCATTCATTCAATATATTTGTGCTGTGCCCCTACCAGGGGATTCCAGACAGACATGGAAGGGGTTGCAGTCACAGCAATGCCTCAGCTAGGACCTTCCAAACGCAGAATTCATAGCCAGATTACGTTATTGGCACTTTGCTTTGAAAAGAAACAAAAAGGCAAAGCACAAGGAAACTAGCCGATAGTGGGGCTTAAAAAATCTACCCGGGGCACGTCCTGATGTGACTATTCAGTCTAATTTTCCATGTCTTTTAAATCCACAGTAGAGGATCCTGAAAATTCTCAGTAGAAAAGATTAAATTGTATTCACTACAGTTTAACCCCTAAATCAGGGAGGGAGGCTAGCACATTCTAGAACAAATTTTAGGAAGACTTCTTTTTAAGCGAATGCCTGGTAAATCAGGAGAATTGGTTCACTCGAAAAGACTATCCCATCCCCCCAGGTTCTGGTTAATTGAGGTCTTGACGTTTTTCAAAACACCACTTTTAGCCACACAGGCTTGGCATCTGTGAAGGGCACTGGCCCAGCTCCCCATCTGCAGTTTTGCATTTAATTCTCTGGTTTCATGAGCCAAAGTCACAAATGGCAGACAGTGGAGGCTCAGAAAAACAGTATTTTCTCCTTGTCTTTTAAAACACCCCAACTGCCCAAGAGTCACTATGGCTGGCAGGTTAAGCCAGAATTGCAAATATGCAGGCTCCTACTGCTGTGGGTACTGCTTTGGTTTGGGAGGAAATGGGCTAGCGATGCGGAGGCAGGTGTCCACTTCTCTCTGCGGCATTCTGGGAGCTGGTGCCAGCTCACACATCATATAGGATTTGCCTGTGTTTATAGGAGAGGGACAGTGATCCTGAGTCAGTGCATTCATTTTTGATGAGTGCGGCCGAGGAAGGAGACCACATGACGTGTCTGAAAACAGAGGGGCTAAAGAAAAGAGGTGCTGATATTTATCAAGCACCTGTGATGTGCCAGGTGCAGTGATGGACACGATTTACTCTTCACTCCTTCCAATGACATCAGCACCGTATCTCCACTGTACAGGTGATGCTCATGTCATCAAGGCCGATTTCTCACTTGGCCTTTCAGGTCTGTTCAACGCTTAGACCTCTCCCTTCCCGAAACACTTTTCTCTTGGGTTTCCTATTAAAACACTCTCTAGCTTTTCCTATTCTCTTGGGTCATCTCTTCACTTTGCAGATGCATCTTTTTTACCTTACCATTAATGGTTCGAGTTCCTCAAGGCTCCATCCTAGGCTCTCCTCTCACTCCATACACTTTTCCCACCGGTGGCTTCTATTTCCATCTACACACAGATAAGCTCCCTGAAGGCGGGAACCATGTCTAAAACTTTGCCCATCTCGCCCACTTGGCAAGCGTTGGGCACTTAAAACCCACTGTTGGTTTTAGATCAGAGCCACTTTGTCGTCCCGGACTTTGGACTCGCAGTTCCTCTGCATTTTGTAGTCACAAGAAATACCCTTTGCCTTTCCCTCCCTTGCCTCCTTCAACTGCCAGTCACAGGAAGGTTGGGGGGGATGCCCCAGAGAGTGGCCTCCTTTTGTTCTGCTTTTGCCAGTCATTTGCAGGTGGATTTGCCCTTGTGTTCCCAAATCATCTTTGATGTTGGCACAAAATGGCTCTCTCCCCACAGCGCCTGCAGGCTAATGCATCAGAGTCAAATCTGGAGGTCTCTAGCTGATTTTCCATACTTGATCACTGCCATCGCTCTGACCTGAATAGCTGAAATCAGGGGCCCTATTTTTTTCCCTTTCCTTTTCAGCTCTCAGAGTACTGAGCTGGCTTTGGTGAATATTGTCTCTTTTAATATTCCCTTTCATATAAGCCTGGCTTACCCAGATTAACATATTTCATTAAGGGCTCTCTCTCCCTTTCTTCATCAAAGGGTTTATGTTGCAAAATATTCTTCTTAAAAAATAAGGAAGTGGCTGGGGAGATGTCAGTGTCTTCCACTCTGTGGGCTGCTTGCTGGGAGGGGACCTGGGGCCTCTGGTGTTTCAGGGGACACATTCACTGCAGAAGGGGGAGCAGTTTGGACGAAAGCCACATCTGGAGCATTTAGCTGCCTGTGCTTGGGAAACAAATCCATTCTGCATCTCTGATTTCCTCCTTGCATCACAGCTCTGAGCCCACCATGGCAATCTCCGCAGCACCGAGAAAAGGTTCCCTGGGTCTCCACGACCACTCACCACATCCCAACACCAGACCCTCTCACAGCCCCACTCCAGCTCACACAGAATACCACGCCACACCGGGCTGGCTCACCCCATGGTGGCTGATGGCACGCGCCACGAGGCTGCCTTCTGGGCTTGGAGGCCATCCTCAAAGAACCCATCCCTAATCCTTGCTTGGAAAACAGGGGCGGAATGTGGTGTCTGCATTTTTAAATCTGCACAGCGCCATCTGATAAATTTGTGTGGACGGTGCTATTTATCATTCAGCATTCATGTATTATTACTCTGCTGCCTGGGGCCAGGAGAAGTCAGCGTGAGCGGGATGGCTTAGAAAGGGCACACTTGGTAATTTCCCTTGGAAAATTAGCATGATGAGCAACATGGCAGAAAACCTGGCAAAGGCACAGTTGTAACACAGAAGGGGGTCAGGGGCAGATGGTCCAGACCCAGGATGGGTGTGGTCTGGGGCAAGAGGAAGAGGGGAAGGGAGAGTGGGGCACAGGATGGGGACCCATGGAGGGTTCTTTTGTGTCAGGCTCTGTGCTAGGCACATGCACATAAGTCATCACATTCACGTAATCCCTGCAGCCACCTTGGATTATGTGTTATTGTCTCCACTGATAGGTAGAGATGCCCAAAGACCTTAAGTTGCTTGCTAAAGATCATACAGCCCTGACACTTGGTCAACCCAAGTCTCCTGCTTTGAGAATTGTTCTTGTTCTACTATTTCACCTGCAGGCAGAAGATCTACTTAAACACACACACACACACACACACACACACACACACACACACACACACATTCCCCTCCCTCCTTTGAGTCATCCATCCGTTCCCTAGGATACCTTTTACAGTTCTCATGTAATTCGGTTTGTGGTGTATTACACGTGATTGGATAGTGCTTTGTAATGGTCCTGAAAGTGCCTTCGTGTGTGTGTGTGTGTGTGTGTGTGTGTGTGTGTGTATGTATGTGCATGCGAGTATGTGTACACAGTGTTTATTCTCACTCCAACTGCACTGTAAGCTCCAAGGGCAACACTCTGTCTCCTTGTTCTTTCTCTCTCCCTACCACATGGCTGGTACATGATTCTGCAAGAATATTATTGGCACTCAGTACATGTTACTGACTGACAGACACATATTTCAGCCTGCAAGTCCCACAGGACTATAAATTGCCACAAGAAGTATTTGAGTTAGAAGGAGGAGAGGAACTTACATTTTTTAAAGGTTGACTATAGCCCCATGCTAGATGCTTCCTCTTTATTCCTCAAAACAATCCCACAAGGTAGGCATTACTGTTTCCCCCTCACAGACAAGGAAGCTGTGCTGTGCTCACAGCCTCTGCCTGACTCCAATATGGTAATTCACTGCAGTTCCCACGGGATTCCTTTTCCTAAGTGCCAGGATAGATGCCCGTCTGAGTGGGGTGGCCTGGAGTAGTCCCACCTAAAGACAGGAGAAAGGACCAGCCAGCTTCTCTGTGCTCTTGATCCTGTGATTTATTTTGCTTTTTTATTTATTTTTTTTTTTACAGGTGCAAAGCCCTTGTGGATGGGAGAGTCTGAGGTTGAGTTCTCATTACCCTCCTCTCCACCTTGCCATCCATCCTGGCTCTGGGGTGGGGTATGGCCACTCCTCACCTTTCAGGAGAGCCAGAGGGGGTTGGGGGAAGATGTGGATGAGCTCTGAAAATAGCACCCTCCCTGGTCACCTCTCCTGCACTGCTCTCCAGATGTGTGATGTGCTCAGCTTCGCCCTGCTGAGCAGTGCCCCCGGAAAGGTTTCCACACATTAGAGGGTGGTCAGTGGAGGGGGCCGGGTGGGCAACGGGGCAGCGTGGGGGAGGAGGGCAGAGGGGCAGTCAAAAGGAGCAATAGGGGAGGGGCCCGAGCGACAGCCCAGGCATCCACTCCCCGGCCCCGACAGGCCACATCTGCCAGGCAGGGAGATGCTGGCCCATCTTTCTGGCTCCTGGGGAGCTTGTGCCCAGACTTGGGAAGCCCCGAGGTGTGACATGAACACAGTGAGCTTCCTCTCCTCCCCATGTCCTCTGCTTCCACTGCGGCCCGGCCACCGCTCACCCCAGATGCAGGGCTGCGGCAGCCGGCTCACTCAGCTTCTGGATACCTCTCCTTCCTGTTGACACCTGATGACCCTTTTCAAGGTGCCATGCCAAGTCTCTCTCTGGGACCTCAGACATTGTTAGTAGCTCTCAGTGACCTTCCCCAGGGAAGTAAAAGCTCAGCCCAGAGCCCCCCCTCCCCCAACCTGGAGCCCAGAGCACATTTTAGTCTTATTGACCAGGAACTGGGTCTGTGAACCCTCTGCTAGACGTGCTGCTGCCTGGAGTGCGCTGCATCTTGCTGGGGCTCGGCTCTTCCCGTCTCCCTGAATCTAGGCCTGTTAGCGTTCCATCATCTCCCAGCTCAATGGAGCGTCTACAGCGAGCGGAGACATGCTTCCCTGATGACCCGTGTGGGCACAGCCCCTCCTCCTCTCTACGGCCCGCCTCCTGCACTGAGAGTGACCTCCCAGGGCCGCTGGCTGTGAGCTGACTTTTCTCCCCAGCCGAACTGTAAGCTTCTGAGGGCAGGGCCCCTCCTTGCCGAAACCTGTATTAAGGATGGCGAACCCAGTGCCCCGGACACAGTGGCTTCTCAAGAGGCGAATACAGCTCAGAGATTTGCTGTGGACGCTATGCCAGGTGCTGTCACTCTAGGCGAGTGGACAGCCAGCTGGCCAATGACCATGTGCTATGCTAAGGAAGAGAGGCAGGGTCTGGAAAGCTTCTGAGGAAAGAAAACCTTGGATCTATGCTAAGACCTGGAAGATGAGTTGGAGTTGGTGGGAGAAGGGGGCTGGGGCGGCTTGAGTTTTCCAGACTCTCTTTCTGTGTTTTATTTTAAAATTATTTTGAAAAGCTTATATGGGCTTATGATCTTGAATTCCGAAGGTAGGAAAGAACCCCAAAGGAGGAGCATGCTTCTTGTTCTCTCACTCCTATGTCGGGAGTGAGGGGGAAGCTCTCTGTTGCCTGTACCTTCTAGAGATAGTCACACAGATACAAACATAATTGCTCTTTTTTGGCTTGGCCTCTTGTCCAGGCCTCTTGTCCCCTCCTTGCCATTCTTGCCACATGACTGTGGGTCCCTCGTTTCCCCAGAGACCTAGGTGTCCATTGTTCACTCTGCTCTACATGGCTTCACAGTGGCGGGCAGCCTCAGGAGCTAGCTAGGGTCCCAAGAGAGGGATCTGGGAGGGCTTCTTGGAGGAGGAAACTTAGCTCTATGCTTTTCCAGGGACTCCCATCCCCCAGTGACTCATTCTTGGCAAGGACCAGCTCTCTGACTCTCAAGCATCCCCATCATCCCAAACCAGGAGTGCCTAGATGACCCAGTGAAACTGTGATGTCTCTGACCCCACAGATATAGCCCATAGCCCCCTGGCTCAGGGCCTTTAAGTTGCTTTAAATCAGACCACCCTATGGACCTGCCCAGGGACAGTCCTGGGAGAAGGGGCTGACACCCCCTCCCCATCAACTGAGGGTCCCCCCGTTTGCCCCCAGGGTTCCTAACCTGACCAATGTTCCTCCCTTTGGAAGACACAGGGGCTTGTGTGTCTGCCTTAGATGGGCAGCCCTGACACCCAGGGGCTGTCCCACAGAGGGGCACCGTCCCGGCACATGGTGCAAGGGGTCACAGCAGGCCCAGCCCTCACCCACCTGATTTGTTCTTGTATTCAATGTCAAAGCCCGTGATGATGCTGTTCCCGTCAAATCGCTGGGTCCAGCGCAGGTTCATGCTCCGGGCCTTCACCTCCCGGATCTCCAGCTCTGGGGGGTCGGGGGGTTCTGGGGGGTGGCAGGGGAAGGGGGCCGAAGTGAGAATGGCAGCAGAGAGCTTGGCCTCCTGCCGACCCCTACAGAGGACCAGGGATCTGCCCTGGGGGATCCGTGTCACCTGTGATCCACCCAAGGGCCCTGAGCCCTGGAGTTCAGGCAAGGCAGGAGGGGGTGAAGGGTGCCCGGCAGCAGGGCTCAGAGGCAGAGGGGGGCCTGCTCGGTTCCTGATCTGCTCCCCTCTCTTCCTTAGCCCCTTTCCTCGGAGCTGACAGCCTACTTTCCCCCATGCAGAGCTCCCAACTTTTCCCAGCTTGACTTTCCCTTCCCACACCTCCTGCAGGGTCTGCGCCCACAAATGCAGGCCCCCCACTTCTGGGAGAAGCAGTGTGCTCCACAGGGGCCGCAGCCATTGTGAACCTCGCTGTATGTGGTGTGCCTGGAAAGACCCTATCACCCCACCCTGGGCAGGAAGGAGGGTGGATGGAGCTTTTCCTCAGAGCTGTTTCCGGTCAGCCTCCACTAGATGTGGGCTGTGTCCCTGCTCTTGAGGGGAGTTGGCAGTGAGCGCCGGGGTCCCAGGGGAAGGGGCTGGGGGCGTGGGGCAGGTGAGGTACCTTGCACCGTGAGTTGGATCAAGCCCCGGTCCTCCCCGTACGAGTTGATGGCATGGCAGCTGAAGAACACAGAGTCCCCACGGTCAGCAGGCTTGAGCTGGGAGGCAGCCAGCAGGGGCAGCGGGCAGCGGCAGGGAGAGAGGGAGGAATGGGGAGAGTCTTTTAGAGCTGGTCTGCTGAAGGGGGCCCATCTAGCCAGGGATCAGCAAGGCCACCTTCTTCTGGGAGGGGACCCACCAGGGGTTTGTCAAGGTCTCCTCTTTCCAGAAAGTTCAAAGGATGGAAGCGTGGAAGAGACCCTGCAGGGAGGCCAGCTGAGGAGTTCCAAAAGAGGGAGGGGCGGAGGGAGGGAGGGGCTGAGGGGGTCCAGGAGGGAGGGAGGGGCTGAGGGGGGGGACCCAGGATAGAGGGAGGGGCTGAGAGGGTCCAGGAGGGAGGGAGAGGGTTGAGGGCATCCTGGGGGGAGGGAAGGAGGGGCTGGGGATTCCACACATTTAAAGGTGAGGAGTTGTCAGAAAGAGGGAGGGGCTGAGAGGGTCCAGGAGGGAGGGAGAGGGTTGAGGGCATCCTGGGGGGAGGGAAGGAGGGGCTGGGGATTCCACACATTTAAAGGTGAGGAGTTGTCAGAAAGGGGATAGAGTGAGGTTCTAAGGCAGAGGTTGGTGGATGAAGGAGGGAAAAGGAGAGGTACTTTTTGGGGTGGAGGAGGGGCTCCCAGACTCCCCGTTCACCTCCTTTGGATACAGATGCAATAGCTGTGGGCTCCCCACTTTCTGAGACCGGGGCGTGGGCGCTCACCTTCAGAGTGGAGACCACTTCGTCGCCGTTGTCCTTGGTGGCGATGGCATACCGCATGACGCGGTCGGGGTCGATTACCGTGTCCCCCTTCTCCCAGCGGATGATGATGGGCCGCTCTCCCCGCGCCGTGCAGTTGAGTTCCTTGGCGTGGCCCTTGATGGCGATGGTGGTGTTGGGGTGGGAGGTGATCATGGCCGGGACTGCGGAGGGGAGGAGGCGCAGGAGGTCCCAGTGAGGTGGGGGGAGGCCAGCCCGGGGAGAGCACGTGCCCAGCGCCGAGGCCCCGCCCCCCGCTGCCCCTCCCACAGAGCACCCCAGCCCCAGGGAGAGGGTCTAGTACCGGTTGGGGGAGAGTACAGAAAACCCCACTGCCTGTCCCTTTCTCCCCAGCCCACCCACGACCGGGGCAGCCTCTCTCTTCACCAGGGGTTCTGATATTCCGTGGACCCCTTTTCAGAATCTTTTAAAGTGCATAATATACATAAAATGACAAAGGAAACCAGATATGCTGAAGTATGGTTATACCAATATGAACATTCAAAAGCAAACTTTTGATAGAGTATATCACATAATATATGTTCTGTATGCCTCTTTATGAAATAAGATCTAGTGCTGGATTGTATTAGAACAATTTTGTAATAGTGATGAGCACAAATGACATTTTGAGATATCTGCCAGGGCTGTGATATGAAAATACCTATTGGTCACAGTCACGGGTGCTGCTACTGCTGTGGTTTGTTGCTTACGTTCCAAATGGAAGAAGTACAAAATTTCAGTTAGAAGTTAGTGAAAAAAAAGATGCCATTTTACCCCAGCCCAAATTCACGGACCCCTTGAATTGGATCCATGCACCTTTGGCGGGGAGGTCTGTGGACCCTGGGTTACACGCCTGGTGCCTCTGCTTTGTGTCCATGGCTCGAGCTCTCTCCACAGCGGTCAGCTGGTTTACCCCCTGCTTCTAGGTAGCAGGGCCCTCCCAGACAGCTGAGAAACTCTCCTGTTCTTCCAAACAAAATGCAACAGAAAACCCTGGCTAGCAGCACCGTAGTTAAGAACCTTCAAGCCCACTAATAGGTTCCCCCATCCCCCGTTCCCCAACCAGTGACCTGAGAAAATCGTCATGAAACAACCAAGGCCCTGGCTGGCCGTCAGGAGAGCCTGCCCACTGCCCTCACAAGAGGCATCTCAATCCTGACCCTCCTCCAGGCCTGGGCAGCAGCATGGGGAGGGGGGTGGGTAGAGGGAAAGATGGTCTCGGGCCAGTGACATCCTGTCCCCTTTTCCCCCCATCAATTCAACAAACATGCATCCAGGACCTATGCCATTACGCGGCATGGTGCCAGGCTTGGGGGAGACGGGGTCCTTGCCTCCTGGGAGGAGGGGGGAAGGGGAGGGGGAGGTAGGCACCTGTGCGAGCAACATGAAAATAAGGAAAATCGGATGAGTTTTTCAAGGAGGTATCAGGAGAAATTAATTTTGGCGGAGGAGTGTCAGGGAAGGCATCACCCAGCCATTCAACGAGCACTGATGGAGCACCTTCTAGGTGCCAGACCTTATGCTGGGTTCTGGAACCAACAGTGAGCAGGACAAACCCAATCTCAGGGAGCTTCGCTGCAGTGATGAGAACAGACAACACAATAGCAGTTCCAGGAAAGATTGCTAAGCACTGTGCTAGGAGAAGTGCTCACCATCTGACGTGGCAGGATACGCATGGGGAGAAGGGGTACCCTAAGCAGTGGAAACTGCTGGAGCAAAGGCTCAGAGGCAGCGATGTGCAGGGCAGATCCCAGAGAGATAAGAGATCTGATGCAGCTGGAGGACTGTCCTTGTCCTTGCCATTTCCTCACCACTTTCCTGGGAAACATTGCCTCTTAGAGTACAGGTCCTCAGGGCTCTCGTCTCCAGAGGAGTGCCCATGAGCCATGCTGGAGTACACACATCAGGGGGCACCGTGGCTGACTGCAAGAATCAGACAGCATTTCCCACCCCCACAGTGCGGGAAGGACCCCTGCTCACACTGATGTCTGCAGAGTAGAGAGCCACCCCCTCACTGGCCTGCTTGGGCCATGCGACAACAGGATGCTCTGTCTTCTCTCTCTTTACACCCCCTCCCACCCCAGAGGCTCCCCTCTGGGGCACCGCATCCCTGCTCCACTTCTGTGGATACCCCGTTCTTTCCCTCCTAGCACCCTCAGGATTTTTCTCCCTTCCAGTTTTGTTTTGTTTTGCTTTTTGGCTGCCTGCTTGGCTTGCGGGATCTTAGTTCCCTGACCAGGGATCGAACCCGGGCCCGCTGCAGTGACAGCTCAGAGTCCTAACCACTGGACCACCAGGGAAGTCCCTCCCCTCCAGTTTTTTTTTTTTTTTGCGGTACGCAGGCCTCTCACCGTTGTGGCCTCTCCCGTTGCGGAGCACAGGCTCCGGACGCGCAGGCTCAGCGGCCATGGCTCACGGGCCCAGCCGCTCCGCGGCA
>NC_041229.1:14950433-14961353 GCF_002837175.3 Physeter macrocephalus | reverse complement strand
TGGTGGTATGCGGGCCTTCCTCTGCTGTGGCCTCTCCCGTCGCGGAGCACAGGCTCCGGACGCGCAGGCCCAGCGGCCATGGCTCACGGGCCCAGCCGCCCCGCGGCACGCGGGATCCTCCCAGGCCGGGGCGCGAACCCGGCCCCCCTGCATCGGCAGGCGGACGCGCAACCACTGCGCCACCAGGGAAGCCCCCTCCCCTCCAGTTTTAAACACCTACTCAGACAACATTCTTCCCAGTAAACTCTCCAGGGTCCTATGACTTCTAAGGACAAATAAGCCTTTGGAGAAAGGAAGGAAGGCATGGAGCTGTAATAGTGTGACCTGAGACGCCAGTCAGTGGGTGAGGGGACATCTGGAACAGGTCTGGGGGATGAAGGGTGGTTTCTGGCATTCCCCAAAGTCACCATGCAGCCAGCCACCTCCTCTGCCTTCTGTTATGTGGGACTGGATCCTGAGGGCAGCTCTGGCCCCTGGCCCCTGCACCAGCATCTCAGCACAATCCCCAGCCCCGGCTCATCATATAATGAAGCAGATAAATTTTATAATGCACGGCATCACACCAATATACAATAAAACGTGGAACACAAATAACAAGGTGCAAGTTATAATGAAGAAAAAGCCTGCAGTCAGAGACATGCGAGTATGAATTATTGACTAAGGTTTTACACTCTCAAGGATGTGCAGAGGAATATTTTTCTATCAAAGATTTGCATAATTCACTCGTATAAACCTGGGTGGAATATAGAGTAAGATTTTACATCAACAAGTCAGGCCCTGCATTGCAGAAGCCTCCATTTTTGCTGGAGGATTGAAATGCCGGGATGTGGCGGGAGGGGCGCATGAGCCGTTTCTGCTCCCCGCAAAGTGAATGGTCAGAGACTGGGGCCTGGCATCCTTGCTTGGCCTGAGCCCTGAGGCCTTCCTGGGGAAGAGGAGGCCGAGCTCTCAAGAGGCTGCCGCTGAAGCCACAGACGAGCCGGGGGTGTTCATGCCGAGGGTGCGTGCGCGTGCACGCGCGTGTGAAGGGGGATGGGGGCAGGGTCAAGCTTCAGCGTAGGTCACAGGTCCAAAGAAAGAAGGGGAAATGATGAGTCTTTCTTTGGTAGGAGGACCTCAAGGCTCTGTACCAGAGTGAGAAGCTGGCAGCTCATCCCTGTTTTGCTCTCCAGGTAGGGCTGTACCAGCCTGTCCAGGGCCTGTGTGTGAATTATAAAGGCACCCCTCTGGCTGGATGCAACATGGTGCTGGGAGCCACAGTTTGGCCAGTGGAGCAGGGACTGGGTTCCAGACTTTATTTGCCCCTTAGGCTATGTAACTTTGAGCAGTGCACAACCTGTGTATTCATACATGCCAGTCCCACCTCACAGGGTCTTCCCAATCAGGTTTGTTCAAAGAGACAGACACAGGGGCAACCAGAGACAACAGGGCCTCAAGAGCCCACTTGGTCCTTCAGCCCTGAGTATTAACCACACCTGGGGCCAGGGGGTGGGCTCCCTTCACCATTGTTATGGCAGCAAACAGCATGCAGCAGAACCCGATGTTCTCCTCACAGCCCCGCAGTTCAGGGCAGGTTCAAGGGGAGCTCATCTGTGAAGAAGAAGAGACTGCTTCTGTGGACCCCACCCAGCTTGAAGAGCTTGGGGGCCAGACGGACATGTTTCTACCCAGCTATGTGGTCCTTAATACAGGCTACTTGACTTCTCCGAGCCTCAGGCTCATTATGGGTACTATTCCCACCCCAAGCATCTCATGCTCCTCTCCTGTTCCAAGGAAAGCATCAGATAAATACACGCACACCTTAAGATGTTACTTGCCATCTATTTTACAGAATCACAGAGTCCTAGAGTTGCAGAACCCACACAACATTCAGTATAGTAGCTACTAGCCACCCGCGGCTATTGCCCACTAGAAACGTGGCCAGTCCAAACTGAGATGTGCTGTGACTGTAAAGTACACACTGGATTTCAAAAACACAGGAAGAAAAAGAAAGAATGTAAAATAGCTCCTTCATAATTTTACGTTGATTACATGTTAATATTTTAAATATATTGGGTTACATAAAATATACTATCACAGTGAATCTCGCCTGTTTCTTTTTACTTTTATGAACATGTGACAACTAGAAGATTTTAAATTACATAGGCGGCTTGCATTTTGTTTCTATTGAAGGGCACAGGTATAGATCATCTACACAGACCCTTCGTTTTACAAATGAAGAAACTGAGGCCACGCAGGGAAGTGATTTGCCCCGGTCATACTAATAAACAGCAACACTTCTTAAAAGTGGACAGGTGGGAGAGGCGATACATAACGTATGAAGCTCTAACACTAATGGTGGAAGGTGAACTGATGCCAGGAGAACTAGCGCCCAGGTCTTCAGAACATAGAACGACAAGCTCCAAATTACTCGTGAAACATCATGTCTCGTTCTGGGCTCTCTACCTGATGGAGGACATTGACAAGCTGGAGTGAGACCAGGAAGATGGACAGACTTCAAGCCATGCCATTTGAAGAGTGGCTGGAAGCTGGGAGCGTGTAACTTACAGGGAGTTGGGTGGGACATGGCACAACAGCTCTTCAAAAGGGGGAAGGCAGACCTCCTGTTTGGCCTAGGAAGGAATTTTCCAGTAGTTTTGGCTGTTTAGGGACAGGGCTGCAGTGGAGGCAGGGAGCTCCCCATACTAGACCACCTGGGCAGCGTGGAGAAGATTCCATGTCTTTGGGCCCCTGTGGGTGTCCGGGTCTCAGGAGAGAGGAAAGATGATCTGGGAATCCGGCTCATTGTTATGGGAGGATTCTGTGAGCATACTCTTCTTGCGTAGAGGGGTCTTCAGCCCCTCATCCTGGGCAAGAAGCAGAGGACCTGCTTCCTCTTTTCTTCCTGCCCTACTCAGTCTGCCTGTCAATGCCAGAACAGGGGACTCTGTCACTGTGCCCCTCCCCCAGACCCTGTCCAGCCCTCCAAGGGCCTGGGTGCCCTCCTGAGCCCACAGACCAGGGGCCTCCGCCCTCCTGGCTGCTGTACTTAACAAGGCAGCCCCCTAATAGAAGGGAGCCCAGGGCAGCAGGTGCCCGCCCTATCTGCTCTCCTCTTCCCTCCATCTCTCTCTTGCTTCTTGCTCTGGACCACAAAGTCGCTCTGCTTCACTGAATCACAGGGGTAAACATAGGTGAATCCTCACTGCACCGAGACCTGGCTGTGCTCCAGAGCACTTCCTGGGTTGAAGGCAGACCCCAGGAATTCCCTAGAGAGATGTTCGCGTGTGGTCACCTGCGGGAGCACACATGCGCACGCGCGCACACACACACACACACACACACACACAGAGGCAATGTCAAAAACACCCCCAACGGACAGTCACAAACACAGTCACCCTCACAGCCTACACTCTGACATCCTTACCATAAACTCACACGTGGTGTCATACACAGGTAGCCTGATGCAATTGTCAATTGCATGTCAATATCCTGATGTGATTGTCTAACACATATCTACTCACAGCCCTGCATCACATAAGTGCACCCTCCCTCTACAAACACACACACACACACACACACACACACACACACACACACACTTTTATGGTTACCTTTTACTGGGAACTTCCCATGTACCATGTGCTGGCAGTATTCTAGTACTTTACATGAATTAAGTCATGTGGGTAGGTACTGTTATTATTCCCCAGCTCCAAAGCCTGGGTCCTGATGTATTTCTTGACCAAGCACCATGGCCTTCCTGTGCCCACAATGCCCCTGATGGAGCAGGCAGTCTGCTGGATGCCTTGGCCTCTTGGTTCATTGCTTACTGGCCTTCCCCAAAAACAGCCATGAGAAGTTAAGTCTTACTATCCCCACTTTTCAGATGAGGAAACTGAAGCTTCCAGAAGGCAGTTTTTCCCTCTTTAAGCCTGTCCTACTGTAGGGGCTGGCCACCTCTGGCTGTCTGTCTGTCTGCCATGCACGCACAAAGAATCTGGCTTTGGGAAATGGAATTTGGTTGTCAGCAAAACGCTGTGGCTTCTCTATGGTGGGCAGCCTCAGCAGGCCTCTCCTAGGGCAGGTGTCAGGGACTGCAGCTTTAGGGGAACGGGCAGGAGAGCCAGGGAGGGGGGTGGGGACCATATGCACAGGGCTGAGTTCTGCGTGACAAGTGCTAATAGCAGCCGCAAAGGCAACACAGTGCTCCAGTAGGACACGGGAGGCTTTAATGAGATACAACTTCTCTGCTTTCCTGCAGTGTAATTCAATTAACAACCAGGGAAACCTAATTTCTTTTTACGAAGAGGGGTGCAGTAAGAGATTCTCTGGGGTCTTGGGAGCAGGGAGGGGCTGGGCTTAAGGGCATCAAGGAGACCCAAGTGGGTGAGCTGCCCCTTAATATATAGCTCCTTCCAACACAGCTCCTTTAGGTGGGGAGGGTGGGCTCTTCCCTGGGGTCCTGTGGAAGGTCCTGGGGTGAGCTGGGCCAGTCTTATTCAAAGCTTTACAACCCCGGTACTTGGTATACCGCCGGCACTGCACATGGCCAAATTGGGGCAAATTCTGGTCGAACCCAAAGGGGCTTCTTGATGACTCCCAGGGCCCTTCCCTGACACCCCATGTCACTGCAGATGCCCCTCCTCTGGGCATCGAGTGTCCCTGGCATGGCACATGTCATACTGCAGTGTCCTTGGCTCTGACTGTGAGACTCTAGAGTAGGAGCCTCCCTGTTCAGGACTTAGCATGTTTTTGTGGAAAGAAGGCAGGCTCCCCCGGTGCCCTGGGCCAGCCTGCCCTGGTCCTCAGACTCACTCCAGGGCAGGGAGGAGCCTCGCTGGGCTTCTGGCTTGCAGGCCACAGCCTTATAGCCCTGCAGAATTCCCAGATTTCCTCCTCCTGGATCCAGTGGGGCTTTATTGGCTGGAGCCACAGAGAGGAGAAAGGCACCAGACTCCACAGTGGACTCACTCCCTCCCCTCGCTCCAGGGCCCTCCTGGGGCAGCAAGCGGAGGGGAGAGGAAATCAATTTCAGAAACAAGACAGTTGTCAGAATCCGATGTAACCGGTTCCCGTCTGTGAAATTACTCGCAGGCCGGCTCCTGTCACCCCCAGGTCCTGCCTGGACCAGCTGCTATTTACATTTTAATTTGATGTGAGAGGCTGATAGATTTTTAAAACACCACAAGACAGCTCTGCTTCCTCACTCCCCCCACCCCTTCCCCAAGCATCCACAGACTTTCTGACAAACCCCCAGGATTGGGGATGGAGTTCTAGGGCCCCTAGACCCTGCCATGGGGATTATAAACTCTGCACCTACTCGGCCCCACCTTTACTGCTCCAGCTTCCCTCTTCTCTGGGATCCCACCCACAAGCTGGGGTGGGCTGATCTTTGCAGTTTACAGAATACCAGAACATCCTTTATCAGGAGCTTCATTCCTGTTAAGGAGGTAGCCTGGGGGCTTTTAGCCCCCAGAGTATCAGTGAGGAAATGGAGGCTCAGAGAGGCTAAGTGTTTTGTCTAAAGTCACACAGCTGGTGAGCGGCAAGAAGCGGCAGCCCCAAGTCCCCTGACAATTCACCAGCGCCCTTTGCTCTGCTTTCATCCAGCCTTCTCCTTCTGCCTGGTGGACTATTCTCCCACCTTGGGCTTTGTCCCAGAAGTAGGAAGCTGGGTGGGAATGACATGATGTGGAGGAATCCTGGGGGCAGTGCAGGAGGCTGAGAACTGGAGGGCTGGGCCGGTGGGGCAGGAGGCCAGTCCATGGCCAGCTGGGGCTGGGGGCAGGAGTTAGGGGGGCGGTGAGTCGGACCTTCTCTGTCTCTGTCCCCCTCCCTCTCTTCCGCCTGATGATTGGAGCTCAGCTGGTGTTTCTGACAGTCCCCGAGTCACCAGGGAGGGAAGATTCAGTTACGAATACCCGAAGGAGGAGAGCAGTGTGTGCAGGAAGGAGGACGTGGAAGAAGAAGGACATGAATGCCACCAGCTGTTGGGAGAGGCCTGATAAAATGGGAAAGAGGTGTGGCATGTTGCATTCCAAAAGGAAGCCGGGGGTACTTCTTAACCCCATTCGTGGGCGCCAGTGTACGATAATCCTAGAAGTTCACATTATTGCAGGCTTACTATTTGCAGGCACTATTCTGTATTCCTTTACATGCGGTAACTCATTTAATCCTCAGAACAACCCTGTTTTTATTTCCACTTTACAGATGGGGAAACTGAGGCTTAGAGAAGTGAATTGCCCAAGGCCACGCAGCTAGTAGGCAGCAGAGCCAGGATTCAGGGCACCTGTGGTTTTAGCCGTGATGTGACACTGGTCAGAGAATGGCAGGAGGCAGGGGAGCAGAACGGGAGTGCAAAGAGTCCAGCTTCTCTGAAGAGAAATGCAGCCAAACTGGGGGTGAAGCAGATTGGTCTGGGAACCCGGACACCAAGGTGTTAGGCTGTTCTGCTCTTCTAGGCGGGTGGCCTGGGGGGAGGGGGTTGAGGAGCTTTTCACAGGGTCTGAGGGAAGAACCCTAGTGCTTCTTCCTCTGCCTCAGGCAGGACAACCTCAAGGCCGATAAGGTTGGAGGAAGGGCAGCAAAGTCATGGTGTTCTTCACCAACCTTAAGGACGGGACTTGACTGTCTCAGGAAGTCCTTCTGAGAGTCTAACCGAAATCTCTCCAAGAGTCTCGTAGAGTTTTTTGCTAAAAAGGATGCTTTCTCTGGCACGCTAAAATGCTTTTCTGGATGTCCTCCTCCTCGCCTTTGGGAGAGGCTTTTCCAGGGGACAGCGCGTGCCCTGAAGCCTCTAGAGAGCTCTGCACACCACCTTGCCATGGGAGAAGGGAACCTCCCAGCTCAGAGGCTCTCATCTCCTTTTGTTTCCAAAAGGATTACAGGCACCCATCTGGGGTGAGTGGGCCCCTCCTTCCCCCCAGCTCAGCCCACTCCCCTCCCTCCCTCCAAAGGCTTGTGTCTCTGCTCCTTGTTAACAAGATCCTGACAAGAACCGCAGCCCTGTTTGGCAGTGTGAGATAAGCTGCCACAAAGGGGTATTGTCGGCATCTGGGGTGGTCGCCTGGGGAGGGGCGGGGTGGGTGGGAGAAGCTCTTTGCGCTCAGCCCTGGCAGCCGCTCCAGGCTTCCCCTGGGGAAGGGCTGGTGTTGGGGGGTGCCTTCTGGTGCCTGCTTTGTTTTTTCCTTCTTAAAGAGCCAGGGCCTAGCGTTGTTAATTTGATTGCACCCACTTCGGCTGCTTGTCTCCCCTGATTAGCCAAGCTCCACCTGAAGCATGAGATTAATTCAAATTGCATGGAAGCAATCAGCCTCGGCTCTGAGAGCTGGTGGGGAGGTGCCAGGGGACCCTAGCTGTCCACTGCCCGTGTACATGGGGGGCAGAACTGACAAACAGTGTATGTGTGAAGGGGGTGGGACGCGGGTCATAGACAACTATGGGGCCTTTGAGACTTGGGCTGCAGCCCTGTTTCTGCTGCACGGTGGGCCCAGCTGAGACCCTCAAAGTCACCAGGTCTTGCTTTCTCCAGCCGTGAAATGGATCAGTCAGTCCCTCTCTTGACTGCTTGCCAAGGAGCATAAGCACAGGGTCGGGGCCCAGGAGGTGGGGGTAGTATTCTCACATGAGGGTGGGACTTGGTCCTCCACTGCCTCCGGTCTTCTACTCTGCCCAGAAGCTCAGAAAAGTGATAGTAATAATGAAAACAGCTAATGTCTATTGAAAGCTCATTATGTGCCATGCACCCTGGTTAATGCTTTACATGAATTATTTCATTAAATCCACCCCCCAACCCTAGGAGGTGGGTTGTATTTTTATTCCCATCTTAGAGATGAGAAAACACTCAACTCTGAAATGACCCTGAATATCAGAATCCTTTCAGAGACAAAAGGAGATACGACCATCTTTCTTTAATTACTTGGAAGGTAGTATTTAGGGGTCATTGCTGTGAATACCCTAGAGCTGGGGTCACCAAACTTTTTCTGCAAAGGACCCACAGTACATATCTTAAGCTTCGCAGGCCATAGGTCTCTGTTTCAACGACTCAACTCAGTTGCTGTAGCTCGAAAGCAGCCATGGACAATAGGATACGAAGAATGGGCGTGGCTGGGCTCCAGCAAAGCAGGTGGCTGGCCGGACATGGCCCTTGGTCAGTTTGCTGACCACTGCTCTAGGGTTAGTGCACAGGAGAAGCTGGGCTTGTCGACTCTCAACAAAGAAGGAGTTTCTGTTAGGAGGCTGGTTGCATTCAGACAAGGGCAGTTGTAGGATATCAGAAAGGAGAGCACTTCAGCTTCCAGAGTTCTGGAGAGCATGCAGTTATGGATAATAAATCACTGGGCTTGGGGATTGTTGTGGTTTGAATTGTGTCCCCCCAAAAGATATGTCCAGTCCTAGATCCTGGGACTAAGGCAAGAGATAGATGGGCCCCAGGCTGAACAGTTTCTGCCCTGTGGACAGAAACTCCATAATAGCAGAAACTCCATAAAAGCAGGATGATGGAGGAGGCTGGACCCTGCCCAGATGGAAGATAAGAGACCACATATTCCTCATTCTTGAAATCAACGAGACCTCCCCAACTACACATGCGCAGAAAGTCTCCGTGGAGGTCAAAAAGGGAGGGGGTGCCACCTCATAGTAAGTGGTGCCAACTACCCATAGGCCTCTTCACTAGAATCCATCTTGGCTAAGAGATGCGCACGCACACAGGGGAGGATCCTGAGATAAACCAAATACGGACTCAGAACCAGGCAAAGCAAGATGACTGGTCAAAGGAAACCCAGAAGAAATGCCCCATAAAAGTGATTTAAACTGACACGAGTGAGCGACTCTCTCTCTCTAGGCCCGCCCATGTGTCTATCCACATGTACTGTACTCTTTTTCCTCCTCATAAACACTTTACTTGCTTCACTACTTTCCGTCTCTGTGTGGAAATTCATTTCTTCATAGCTGACGGGCCAGGGCCTTGTCGCTGGCCACTGGTCCCTGGTGGTCTGGGGGCTGGGATTCAGCGCTCTCACTACCGCTGCCCGACCTCAGTTTCTGGCTGGGAATCGAAATCCTGCTTCAAGCTGCTGCAGGCCGAGGCCACGCGAGATCAGGACCTGTGAATGTGACCTTATCTGGAAATAGGATCTTTGCGGATATAATTAAGATGTCTTACTGGAGTAGGATGGGCCCTTAGTCCAATATGACTGGTGTCCTTATAAGAAGGGGAAGGGAGACACACACAGAGGGAAGATGGTGTGAAGACACCCGGGGAGACAGAGGCAGAAACTGGAGGGATGCATCTACAATCCAAGGGATGCCAAGGATGGCTGGCAGCCCCCAAAAGAGGCAAGAAAACATGTTCCCTGAGAGCCTGCGGAGAGAGCACAGCCCTGCCGGCACCTTGATTTGAGATTTCTAGCCTCCTAGAACTGTGAGAGAATACAGTTCTGTTCTTTAAGCCACGCAGTCTGTGGTACTTTGTTACAGGGGCCCTAGGGAATGAATACAAGGTTCCAGTGTGCGACAGAAATTCCCTGTGCAGGGTTTCCAGGAGGACGGCCACAGCCTGTCCCCATGGAGCTGGAGGGGGCTTCCTGAGGTGGGAGGCTGTGGGCTTTACCCTCTCTGCTCTGTGGGGAGCCCACCCCCGTTACACCCCCGGCGCCACGGACAGGCTGGCAGCAGGCGAGAAGCGGCAGGAGTGTGCCCGGGCCACAGTGCCCTTGCCCGCAACTTCCACCCCAGCACCTGGCCCTGGGATGCACACCTGCCGCCCATGAGCAGTGCAAGCAGGAGAAAATTTTCTCCGAATCTCGACTTTGCCAGGTCTCAAGTCTCCGTAGACCTGAGAGGCCCACGTGGGAGCCTGACGGTGTCCTGAGGACTGGGTGGGGATGGGGTCAGGGCTTGGGCTGCCGGGGAGAGCCCACCCGTGTCATCCTTCCTGGCCCAGGATAGGACAGCTGTCCGTCACACAATGACTTGTGAGTCACCTGGCGAGGTGAGAGCTGTAGGGGTCATTGGGTCCAGCACACTCCTCTGAGTAGAAATCCTGGCAGAAAGGCAGCCAGGGTTCGGCTGCGTCAGGGCATCCCCAGCACGAAGCAAACATGTCATCTCTCCATTCCCATTTAAAAAAAATAATAATTTGAAAAATATTTATTTATTTATTTGGTTGCCCTGGGTCTTAGTTGCGGCTCGCTGGCTCCTTAGCTGTGGCGTGCGAACTCTTAGTTGTGGCATGCGTGCGGGATCTAGTTCCTGGACAAGGGATCGAACCCGGGCCCCCTGCATTGGGAGCGCAGAGTCTTAACCACTGCGCCACCAGGGAAGTCCCACCACCTCCTCCATTTTTATTGGTGGCACCGTCATACTTATCCCTTAGCCTGGAGCCCTTGACTCTTCCCCGTCCTTTTGCCCAGTCCATCATCCGGGCTGGCACCTGTTCCTTCTCAGCGACTCTTAGGCTCCCCCTTTCTCTCCATTCCCTGCTCAAGACCCGAGGAGCACATCCAGACTTCGGCGCCACTATCCCACGCCTTCCACCTGCCCGCCCTCCTTTCTTCCCTTTGTCGATACAAACCCTACCTATTCCTAAGGTTCCACCCGAGCCCTGCTCCCCTAGAAAGCTCTGTCTATGCAAAAATCCTCAACAAAATACTAGCAAACAGAATCCAACAGCACATTAAAAGGATCATACACCATGATCAAGTGGGGTTTATTCCAGGAATGCAAGGATTCTTCAATATACGCAAATCAATCAACGTGATACACCATATCAACAAACTGAAGGAGAAAAACCATATGATCATCTCAATAGATGCAGAGAAAGCTTTTGACAAAATTCAACACCCATTTATGATAAAAACCCTGCAGAAAGTAGGCATAGAGGGAACTTTCCTCAACATAATAAAGGCCATATATGACAAACCCACAGCCAACATCATTCTC
>NC_041229.1:14945385-14948866 GCF_002837175.3 Physeter macrocephalus | reverse complement strand
GTAAATTAGATAGCTAGTGGGGCCCCATCGCACAGGACAGGGAGATCTGTTCTTTGTGACCACCTAGAGGG
Organism: Physeter macrocephalus; assembly: GCF_002837175.3. Classification (NCBI taxonomy): domain Eukaryota; kingdom Metazoa; phylum Chordata; class Mammalia; order Artiodactyla; family Physeteridae; genus Physeter; species Physeter macrocephalus. The sequence goes on along the minus strand of NC_041229.1, from coordinate 14,948,795 downwards.
GTGGGATAGGTAGGGTGGGAGGGAGGGTGACGCAAGAGGGAAGAGATATGGGAACATATGTATATGTATAACTGATTCACTTTGTTGTAAAGCAGAAACTAACACACCATTGTAAAACAGTTATACTCCAATAAAGATGTTAAAAAAAAAAAAGAAAAAAGAAAAAAAAAAAAAGAAAGCTCTGTCTGACCATGTCTGTCCACACTGGGTTTTTCCTTCTCAAACCCAACACTGCACGTGTAACCCCAGACCTTTCTATTTTTAAAAAAAATTTTCCAGTCTGGATGATTTGTATTTATTAAAGTGAATTTAGCAAGATTTAAGTGTACAAAATCAATGCACACACACACAAATTTTTTTTTTTCCTATTAGTATAAACAATCAGAAAATGAACCGGACCTTTTAGCACGCTATCTTGCCTCGCTTCCTGAAGGTTAGTGCCAGCTTCCTAACTAGTTTGTAAGCACCCTGAGGGCAGGGGTGGTGACTTGCTCTTGCTATTCTCTCTTTCTCAGACCTTGAGGCCACGTTGCACACATAGGGGCTTCTCAGGAAGTACATGTTTATGGCTTGACCGATCCAATCATTTATTCTGCCCCTGCCATTCAGAGGGGCTTTGATCACAACTGGGGGAGCAGTTCTGGGCTCCCCACTTACGGCAGGGTCTGGAGGCACTAATGTAGCTCTTGGCCTGTCCGCATTTTCTTATCTAGTAAACTGAGGCACCCAGTGATAGCCCTGACTCCCATGTGCCTCGAAATTACTGGCACATTTTCCTTGGTTGGCAAGTACAATGAGTGTAATTTTGTTATTACAAATTTTGCTATTAACATCCAGACCCGCTGGAGCTGAATGTAGGGAAAGCCTTGGATGATCCCTTAGAGCCCAGATCCATCTGGAAGGTCTGCCATGCTCACGGGCATGGGGACTGACTGCAAGGGTGACGGTGATGTGCTTTGTGTCACCACTGCCCAAAGCCTCTAAGAAAGACCTAAGGGCCCAGATGAGGGCGTGGGACAGGAGCTTTCAAACTGGGAATGGAGGTTGCACAGGCAGGTTCATTCCTGTCCCTTCACTAAAATCTCTCCTGCTGTCAGGGGACCTGGCTTGCTGTGATGATGAGACGGGGTGGCACTGGGTTGGGTGTTGTTTCACATGAAGACCGTTTTTTTTTCCTACCTTAAAACCTTTGTACAAAGGTCCCTTTGGGGGCTGGGTTTGGACGTGACATAACTTGCTCCAATGATACTTTTTGCCTTTGGAGGTCAGTATGATCCCCCATGTTTCTCTGATTTAGACTTGCTTTTTAAAATAAACCCCTAAAACACTAAAGGCCCCAGCTTCCGAAAGATAGGTTCTGGAACTGTGATCACACTCCCTGCCAGGTCTGCACTGGCACAGCAAATGTCACCCACTTGTTGAGCTCTGTTAATGCCTTGCGGGCTGAGGGAGAGGGAGAGAAGAATCGTGACTCCTCTGAGCACAGGAGCAGACTGAGTCCCAGGGAGAGGGAGTGACTGACCCCAGTTCACCGGGAGGCAGTGGGGGACGTGGGGGACAAGAGATCAGGACTCTCATCTCCCTGGTCAAGGCCTTCCTGTTCCCTAAGACGTCTACTCATTTTGGCCTCCCTGGGTCCTACATAGGGTGGGGGAGCCCAAGCTGGCCCATGGCTTGACCTCCTGGCCAGGGCTCAGTGGGGGCTGCAGGAAGGAGCCTGGCCTTGTGACAGGATGCATCCAGCCTGGTCTAGAAAGGGAGCTGTGGGCTCTGGGCAGCCATGTCCTTTGGCTGGAGACTCTTTGCCCTGTGGGAAGGGTGGGCACTGAGGAGGGCAGAAGAGGCCCTCTAGAGCAGGAGCCCCAGTCTCCAGGCCAAAGGGAGGTCCTGCTTCTGCTTGACAAGGAGGAGATTCCTTTGGGCAAATTTGAAATTAGGACCACCTCAGGTCATTGGGTACACAGTTATCTTTCCAAGGTTTTGCATCCTGACCTCTGCACCAGTGGTCAACCACTCGTGGGTGACCTGGTCTACCCAGGCCTGGGGCTTCCTTCCACCAAGGTGGACCCCCCCATTCCCCACTCCCCCAATCCCCACTTGGCTCCTCCTCTCCTCCTTCCTGAATTCCGTGACTCTGCAGTTGCCTGTGCACTCTGGAGGGCTCTTGGATCTGGCTTTAATTGTTCTGACATTTTGCTAAACAAACAAATCAAAACTCAGACCAAACAAAGCGCCCTTATGGGTTTAATTGGCCAAGGGCTTTGTCTTGGCCCCATCACTGGAGCTTTCACAGAGTGGAAGGGAGTCTGGGGGATGCAATAGGACCTATCTAATCAGGTAACCTGCGGCACAAGGGGGCTGCCGAGTCCTGTGCAGTAGTGGCATCAAAACACAGCCAGCAAGATAGCCTCATCCACCAGAGGGCAGACAGCAGAAGCAAGAAGAACTACAGTTCTACAGCCTGTGGAAGGAAAACCACATTCACAGAAACATAGACAAAGGGAAAAGGCAGAGGACTTTGTACCAGATGAAGGAACAAGATTAAGCCACAGAAAAACAACTAAATGAAGTGGAGATAGGCAACCTTCCAGAAAAAGAATTCAGAATAATGATAGTGAAGATGATCTAGGACCTTGGAAAAAGAACAGAGGCAAAGACTGAGAAGATGCAAGAAACATTTAACAAAGACCTAGAAGAATTAAAGAACAAACACCTAGAAGAATTAAAGAACAAACAAATAGAGATGAACAATACAATAACTGAAATGAAAAATACACTAGAAGGACTCAATAGCAGAATAACTGAGGTAGAAGAACGGATAAGGGAACTGGAAGACAGAATGGTGGAATTCACTGTCACAGAACAGAATAAAGAAAAAAGAATGAAAAGAAATGAAGACAGCCCAAGAGACCTCTGGGACAATATTAAACGCAACAACATTCTCATTATAGTGGTCCCAGAAGGAGAAGAGAGGGAGAAAGGACCCGAGAAAATATTTGAAGAGATTAGAGTCGAAAACCTCCCTAACATGGGAAAGGAAATATCCACCCAAGTCCAGGAAGCACAGAGAGTCCCAGGCAGGATAAATCCAAGGAGAAACACTCCAAGACACATAGTAATATTCTATCCAAAAACAGCAGTTTACACTTTCTTCTCAAGTACGCACGGAACACAGATCACATCTTGGGTCACAAATCAAGTCTCGGAAAATTTAAGAAAAATGAAATCATATCAAGCATCTTTTCCGACCACAACTCTATGAGATTAGAAATCAATTACAGGACTCCAAGACACATAGTAATCAAACTGACAGAAATTAAAGACATAGAAAAATTATTGAAAGCAACAAGGGAAAAACGACAAATAACATACACGGGAACTCCCATAAGGTTAACAGCTGATTTCTCAGC
>NC_041229.1:14944746-14945299 GCF_002837175.3 Physeter macrocephalus | reverse complement strand
GATGGAAAAAGATATTCAATGCAAATGGAAATCAAAAGAAAGCTGGAGTAGCAATACTCATTATCGATAAAATAGACTTTAAAATAAAGGATGTTACAAAAGACAAAGGAGGGACACTACATAATGATCAGGGATCAACCAAGAAGAAGATATAACAATTATAAATATATATGCACCCAACATGGAGCACCTCAATACATAAGGCAACTGCTAACAGCTATAAAAGAGGAAATCAACAGTAACACAAAAATAGTGGGGGACTTTAACACCTCACTTACACCAATGGACAGATCATCCAGACAGAAAATTAATAAGGAAACACAAGCTTTAAATGACACAATACACCAGATAGATTTAATTGATATTTACAGGATATTCTATCCAAAAACAGCAGTTTACACTTTCTTCTCAAGTACGCACGGAACACAGATCACATCTTGGGTCACAAATCAAGTCTCGGAAAATTTAAGAAAAATGAAATCATATCAAGCATCTTTTCCGACCACAACTCTATGAGATTAGAAATCAATTACAGGGAAAAAAACGTAAAAAA
>NC_041229.1:14943399-14943590 GCF_002837175.3 Physeter macrocephalus | reverse complement strand
CTAGATAAGACGGAAGTTTATAGCAATACAAGCCTACCTCAAGAAACAAGAAAAATCTCAAATAAACCTTTCGGTGTAAGGTTAGATTACACCTAAAGGAACTAGGGAAAGAAGAACAAACAAAACCCAAAGTTAGCAGAAGGAAAGAAATCATAAAGATCAGAGCAGAAATAAATGAAATAGAAACAAAG
>NC_041229.1:14886518-14942843 GCF_002837175.3 Physeter macrocephalus | reverse complement strand
TGAAACTGTGATTAAAAATCTTCCAACAAACAAAAGTCCAGGACCAGATGGCTTCACAGGTGAATTCTATCAAACATTTAGAGAAGAGCTAACACCCATCCTTCTCAAACTCTTCCAGAAAACTGCAGAGGAAGGAACAGTCCCAAACTCATTCTGTGAGGCCACCATCACCTTGATACTAAAACCAGACAAAGATACTACAAAAAAAGAAAATTACAGATTATTATCACTGATGAATATAGATGCAAAAATCCTCAACAAAATACTAGCAAACAGAATCCAACAACACATTAAAAGGATCATACACTATGATCAAGTGGGATTTATCCCAGGGATGCAAGGATTCTTCAATATATGCAAATCAATCAATGTGATACACCATATTAAAAATTGAGGAATAAAAACCATAAGATCATATCAATAGATGCAGAAAAAGCTTTTGACAAAATTCAACACACATTTATGACAAAAAACTCTCCAGAAAGTGGGCATAGAGGGAACCTACCTCAACATAATAAAGGCCATATAGGACAAACCCACAGCAAAAATCATTCTCAATGGTGAAAAACTGAAAGCATTTCCTCTAAGATGAAGAACAAGACAAGGATGTCCACTCTCACCACTATTATTCAACACAGTTTTGGAAGTCCTAGCCACAGCAATCAGAGAAGAAAAAGAAATAAAAGGAATACAAATTGGAAAAGAAGAAGTAAAACTGTCAGTGTTTGCAGATGACATGATACTATACATAGAGAATCGTAAAGATGCCACCAGAAACCTACTAGAGCTAATCAATGAATCTGGTAACGTTGCAGGAAACAAAATTAATGCACAGAAATCTCTTGTATTTCTATACACTAACAATGAAAAATCAGAAAGAGAAATTAAGGAAACAATCCCATTCACCATGGCAACAAAAAGAATAAAATACCTAGGAATAAACCTACCTAAGGAGGTAAAAGACCTGTACTCAGAAAACTATAAGACGCTGATGAAAGAAATCAAAGATGACAAAAACAGATGGAGAGGTATACCATGTTCTTAGATTAGAAGAGTCAATATTGTGAAAATGACTCTACTACCCAAAGCAATCTACAGATTCAATGCAATCCCTATCAAACTACCAGTGGCATTTTTCACAGAACTAGAACAAAAAATCTTAAAATTTGTATGGAGACACAAAAGACCCCGAATACCCAATGCAGTCTTGAGGGAAAAAAAAAGAGCTGGAAGAATCAGACTCCCTGACTTCAGAATATACTACAAAGCTACAGTAATCAAGAGCATATTGTACTGGCACAAAAACAGAAATATAGATCCATGGAACAGGATAGAAAGCCCAGAGATAAACCTACGCACCTATGGTCAACTAATCTATGACAAACGAGGCAAGGATACACAATGGAGAAAAGACAGTCTCTTCAATAAGTGGTGCTGGGAAAACTGGACAGCTACATGTAAAAGAATGAAATTAGAACACTCCCTAACACCATACACAAAAATAAGTTCATAGTGGATTAGAGACCTAAATGTAAGACCAGACACTATAAAACTCTTAGAGGAAAACATAGAAAGAACACTCTTTGACATAAATCACAGCAAGATCTTTTTTGATCCACCTTGTAGAGTAATGGAAATAAAAACAAAAATAAACAAATGGGACCTAATGAAACTTAAAAGCTTTTGCAAAGCAAAGGAAACTACAAACAAGACAAAAGACAACCCTCAGCATGGGAGAAAATATTTGCAAGCTAATCAATGGACAAAGGATTAATCTCCAAAATATATACACAGCTCATGCAGCTCAACATTAAAAAAACAAACAACCCAATCCAAAAATGGGCAGAGGACCTAAACAGACATTTCTCCAAAGAAGACATACAGATGTCCAGGAAGCATATGAAAAGCTGCTCAACATCACTAATTATTAGAGAAATGCAAATCAAAAGTACAATGAGGTATCACCTCACACCAGTTAGAATGGGCGTGGTACATATATACAATGGAATATTACTCTGGCATAAAAAGGAACGAAATTGGGTCGTTCGTTGAGACGTGGATGGATCTAGAGACTGTCATACACAGTGAAGTAAGTCAGAAAGAGAAAAACAAATATCGTATATTAACGCATATATGTGGAACCTAGAAAAATGTTAGAGATGAACTGGTTTGCAGGGCGGAAATAGAGACACAGATGTAGAGAACAAACGTATGGACACCAGGGGGGTAAGTGGCGGGGTTGGGGGCGGGTGGTGGTGGGATGAACTGGGAGATTAGGATTGACATGTGTACACTGATATGTATAAAATAGATAACTAATAAGAACCTGCTGTACAAAAAAAATAAATAAATAAAACTCAAATATTAAAAAAAAACACAACACCTCAAGAAACACAAAAAACAAAAAAAAACACAGCCAGCCCCTTGCAACCCAGACTAAGCAGCCTTTCTTTGTACCTGCCTCTCGGTGAAGCATTTTCTTTGAAGATGCTTTATTTTTTTCCCCCACGTGTCAATTGGAGGACGGATTGCCTCTTTCTCCTTTTGGTCATTATCTCTCTTTTATTTAAATTTTACTTTGTAACAGGGAGATAAAAGGTAGCTCTGTGGATGTAGTATTTTCTTCTGTTAATTACATTTATTTTTCAACCAAGTTCTGGGAGGCGGTCTGGTGTCCTGAAAGGACCATGCACACAGCTAGAATCATAGATTGTCTGAGCTGGCAGGGACCTTTGGTTCATCTATGACTAGATTCTAGTCCAGGCCTCTTATTGTACAGATGGGAACACCGAGGCCCAGAGAAGGGAAGGAATGGCTCGCAGATACGGAGCCAGTGAGTCGGAGTCGGGACCAGCAACCAGTCTTCTCTCTCTTGCTCTGTGCTCTCTCTACCAAACCGTGAGTCCACAGAGGCAACCTCTTGTCTCAGCTGGGACGATATCACCCAATGACGTTGATCCAGCACCTCCCCTTCCCTGAGAAGGAGCTATTGCCCACCAACCTCACAGGCAAGGTACGGGCTTTGTAAATTGTCAAGTGCTGAGTGCTGTGCTGTGACAGTGGTAGGGCTGGGCTGTGTGCTCAGGCACTCGCTCTCGGGGTCACAGGGAGGAGTGAGGACCAGTCGGGACTGGATGGTTGCCAACACGGGTGTCCAGGGGCTAGGAAAGACTTTTGCTCCCTTTAACGAACTCTTAGAAATCTGGGGCCTCGAGGAAAGCGATTCTCCAAGAACCACCTCTGGAATCCCAACCGCCATTAGACCCCTGAGCTTCCGGAACTCTGGTTTGGTGCCTGATACTGAGAGTCAACACTGCATAAAAAGAAAACATTTCGCTTCCAAAACCCATAAGCACCTCACGTGTATTCTCCCTGTCCATCCTCCCTTCATTCTCCAGCAGACACCCTAAGTTCCCCCTTCATCTGGTGACACGCATGGCCTTGCCTGCCTCCATGCTCTTGCTATGCTTTGTCCTCATCCTGGAATGGAATGACCTTTGCTTCTATTGGTTCTTGTCAGAATCCTTCTCATCCCTCAAGTCCTACTTAGTGACTGTTGCTTTTGCGGAGCTTTTCTTGGCTTTCCCTTGTTGGCCCTGCAAATTAAAACTGATTACTCCATCCCTGATTCTCTCTGTGTCACATTGTTTGTGGCTTTTTAACGCACTTATCACTTTGTGTATTATAGTTATTTTGGGTATATGTCTATCTCCTCTTCAAGATCCTAAATTTCCTGAGAATAGCAACTCCATTTTATCCAGCACTAGATTTTCAGCACCTAAAACTAAGGATTGCTAATGATTATTGAATGTGTATTTGGTGCCAGGTACTGTGTTAATTGCTGTAAGTGCGTGTCTCACTTGAATCTTACCAATGAGTAAATAGCATTATATTTCCAAACTTACAGAGGAGGAAATTGGGGCTTACAGAGATTGCTGTCCAAGATCCCACGGCTATCAAGTGGCCCAGCTGGGATTTGAACCCACGTCTCTCTGGTTCTAAAGTCTGTGCTCTAATCCACAGAGTTTTATGGACTATTTAGTGAGTGCCCAGTGAGCATCTGTTGAGTTATCACTGGAAACTGTCAGGGTCAATGGTTCCCAACAGAGGGCAACCACAAATGTCCAATTTGACACTTGAATGCTTTTTATGATATATATCCCTTTGATACATTTACTCTCTTACTTCTACTTGGCTAAAGCGGGGATTAAGGTCAGTTTGCCTTCTGAGAGGTCACACCAGTGTGAGGTCTGACAAGGTGGAGCCGTATAGGGTCAACGTCTTCCTGAGTGTGTTAGGGGCATCAAGGAAAGCCGTGCAGTTGCCTTTGTAAATGGCAGGTCTTTCTGTAGCCGGCCTTGCGGGTGGCGGGAGGGAGTGCTGGTGGTGTGGGCTGTCTGAGATGCACTGAGGGATGACCAGGAAGGGCGTAGCCCTGGCAAGCCCATCTGTGACCCACGGGCCCAGGTCCTGTGTGTCCTTCCCTATCTACCTGCGCCTACCTGGGAGAGGTGGGAGAGGTAGAGGGTGAATGAAGGAGGAAAAGGACAGAGCAGGCAGGGGAAGGATGTCCAAGAGGAGCTGAGGGTGGCTGCCTGAAGCAGTGTGCCCGCAGAAAAGCAGCAGGAAGCAGGATGGAAGTGCCCAAAGAAGGTCAGGACCACCCTCCCGCCTCCCCACCCCCACCCCGTCACCAAACCGTCCCATTGTCACAGGAGCCCCTTCTGGCAGCCAGATGCTGGGTAGAATGATTCAGGCTGGTACTGAAAAACAAACTCTCCAACCCCAGGCAGAGGCCCCAGCCGTGCTCAGCACTCCACATCGACTGCCCTCAGGCCTCAATTTCCTCCTCCTCTCCTGCTGGCATTTGGGGCGGCACAGGAGCCTCTAGCATGGCTGGCAGGTCACTGGGGAGAGCGGGGCTGGAATGGAAGGAGGCGTTTGTGACAGAGAAAGTTGTGCAAGGAAAGGGTCATCCGAGGGGGCACACGTGGGTGAGGGTTTGGAGACCCCGAGAGTGCAGAGGGTGTGGGAGGGGGCCCAGCTGGAAAGCAACCTGTGGGGGAGGGCCGTGTGAGGGGGGATGCTGCGCGAGCAGCTCGGAGAGACTGTGTCACAGGCGGCCGATGAGGGAGGCGCGGCGAGTGGGAGAATACGAGCCGTAGGTGTTTGTGAGACAGAGCAGATGAAGGGAAGGCGTGCGCCTGCGCCTCACTATGGAAGGAAGCAGAGCAAAGTGACAGGGTGGCTGGAATGAGGACAAGGGGGAAGACGGAAGGAACAAGGTCCAGATGCTGCCCACAAGTGAGGACAAGTAGTATGGAGCTCCCATCATCCCTTGGGAAGAGGGGCCAGAGGTGGACGCTACTGCGAGCGTGGTGGCTGAGTGTGTGACTTGGTGCTGCACGTGTTCATGAGGCTGCCCGGGATTTACGAGATGTGTGCTCGTAGCTGCTGCCTGGGTCATGAAGTGAGGATGGCACCGAAAAATGCAGGTCCAGAGGGGAGAAGCGAATTGCCCAGGACGCCCCAGGACATCAGGGACAGGCCGACGTGAACTGGGTCACCTTGCACACAGCCCACCTCCTGACCCCTGCGTCTCCCTTCACCCACATCCACCTCAGCGCCACAGACAAGCCACGGGCCACAAAGGCACCGCCACGCTTGCCCAGTAGAATCCCCTAACTTAGAGAAAAAGGGCAAAGACCAAAAAAAAAAAAAAAAAAAAAAGCCTGAGAGTTTGGGCTCTTTTCTCCTGTTGACAGTGGGGAGATAAGGATCAAATACCAAGGACAGCGATAGTTCCGCGAGGTGCCTACTATTCCCCTTGCCTCACGCAGGCAGAATTAGCAAAGTTCTTCCCGGCTGACGGATGTAGATTGATTGCCTGGTTTTATTAAGGACAAAGTGCTTTTTGATAGTGTGAGGGAAGAGCTCCCCAGGGCGGGGATTCCGGTGCCTGGAGCTTCCCGAGCATCGATCGATTGCTGGGGCTTCCCCGTCTTGTGCTGAGCGAGTGAGGGTTTGGCAAGCGATAAAGAAGCTATGATTCTTAAAGGCGGGGACTCCAGGGAGACACTGGGCAGACCTCACACTGGGCGCTGCTCTCAGCTGCCTTTCCTACACGTACCTTGGAGTGTCTCCCCTTAAAAACAAAACTGGTGGCTAAATCTCTGATGGCCTACTGGGCGCCAGTTACCATACTGGTTGCGTTATCCATGTCATCTGACTTACTCTTGATACAAAACATACCAGGTAAGGTGCTCTCTTGACCCTCCTTTTGTACATCAGGAAAATGAGATACAGAGGCCAAGGAAACCCGTTAGAGGTCACTGTAATTACCACACAGCGCCCAGATTCACAGTTGGCTTGGTCAGATGCTAAAACTCAGGCTCTTACTGCTGTTCTCTGTGGCCCATGGTCTGTTTCATGACAAAGGGCCAGACACCATCCTGACACAATTCCTGGGGGCTCACTATACAGACCTCTAAGAGCGTAAAGGGAGAGGCTCGTCCAGTAAGAATGTCTGTGTGTGACTTAACAGAACTCAGGGATATTCTAGACTTCAGCGCCTTTGATTCCTGCTCTATAGGTCCGGGGATTTAGAAGCCAGAGGTATGGTACTGAGCTAGAGTGAGTTTTATTGCTCTTTTGGCTTTTCGGAAGCTTCTTCCCCTTTCGAGGATCAGTTCCTGTGTTATTTACGATGATTTTGGGAGCTGAGTGGGCTGGGAATGAACCTCTAGCACGGGTGAGGAGAGGAACCTAGAGACGCGAAGTCACTTGCCCAAAGCCAGGAAGCTCATCAGACGGATCTGGAATTGGAACCCAGGATTTCTGCCCATAGGCCTATCTCCTACGTTGCATACGTGGTCTCCTCCTTGCTAAGCCACAAACAGGTTATACATTAGCAGGTGTACATTAAATAAAAGAAATAAATTGTTTGATATGACTGTTCAGATGGAATTGCCAACCTACAGAGCAAAATAAATGGGCTGTCGTGCGACACGTCGGTACAGCAAATCATGAGCTTATCACGACTGGAGTGGAGTGAGCTGGGGCCATTTAGAGTGAGGCCGTGGTTTTAGATGAGAGTGCTTTTGAATTCCCCATCAGAGGTTCCCAAGCCCACCTTTGTCTAGGAATCCTTCCTGCCTTCCCTTCACAGAAGGAGCAATGGAAACCAAATGGGGAGGCAGGGTGAGTGCAGAGATGGGCCTTGGTCTATGATCAGGGGGTGTTCGGAGGGTCGCACGGGGGCAAGACTCACTCTTAACAGTGAGGAACATGGACTTGCTGATGTCGGTGCCCACGCCGTTGCTGGCCTGGCAGAGGTAGTAGCCGATGTCCTCTTCCAGGACGTGGCGGATCAGTAGCGAGCTGTTGGGCAGGATCTGGATGCGGCCGGTGAGGGGCACCGGGTGGTACTGCTGGGGGTTCCCGCTCCCTGAAAGGAGGCGGCAGTTAGGAGGTCTGGCTTCTAGGCTGGGGAGGGTCGGAGTGCCTCAAGGGATGGCCCTGATACCTTTCTCTTGCTGATCAAGGGCCATTTTGTAGCATCCCCAAAGTGCTGGGAGCTCACATAGTTCTTGTTTCTTGGGAAATAGGAAAGACCCTCACAGAATTCTAACCCTGCCTCAGATCTGAGGTATGGAGATGGAGTTGGGGGGCCTCAGCTCAATGCCCACCTTGGCACTGAGCTTCCTTTGGGCTGAATTCCTTGGAGGGGAAGAAAGAGTTATCTTTGGGCCACTTGGCAATAGGCAAAGGGAAGATTGAGCCCTCAAATGGCAGTTGCCTGGTCGTAGGCAGTCAGCTCTGGGAAAGAAGCCAGCCATCCTCCAAGGGGGTCTTTGGGTACCTCTTCCCATTGCCACAGAGTCAGCCACGGACACAGTAAGGATAAGAGGTTGGCGCAGGGCTTAGTCAGAAACCAAGTGCATCCTTGGGATGAAGCTGGGTTCCAAGAAGGACCAAGATCCCAGAATAGGTTTGACTGGTGAGAAGCAGGTGTCAATGAGACTCTGGGACCCTAGGGTGGGGTAGGGAGAGTTAGGGAGTCTACTGAGTTCTAGGGTTGGAGGGGGGAGGGGAGAGGTCAATCTATGGGGACAAGAGGAAATCTGGAATTAGCATGACAGCTATTCCTGGTCCATAGACCCTTGGGGGTGGCTGAGGATGACTTCCAGTTCAGGTATAGCCTGGGGTCCCCTTAAAGTTCAGAACCCAGGGCTAGGAGTCATGTGTAGAGACCAGGCCCAAGTCGCATTGGTATCCTCCCCATCCCATCCCTGGCCATGCTCAGAGATGCTGGCTGGCCAGGGGCTTACCCTTGGCATGCTTCCACATGACCTTGGGTGGGGGGTAGCCATCCACCGAGCAGTTGAGCACACCAGCCTTGCCATAGATGCCATCCTGGTTGTTGGGCTGCACCACGAATCGAGGGGGCACTGCAGAAAGAGGGAAGGTGGGGGAGGAACAGATCATCTCGGTCTCTGATAGATTTTCTGGGGGCTTTGGGCACTTTCCATTCAACGTTAGCCCGGCCTGGACCATTATAAAGTTGGGAGCAGGCTCCTCTGAACGTCTGAAACCCAAGATGTTGAGAGCTTCTGCCAGTCCTATTGGGTTGGGAGCTGGGAATTCTGAGTGCCAATTCTGACTTCACCAGTGACCAACTGAGCCAAGGGTCTTCGCCTCTCATGGCCTCAGTGTCCTGGCCTGGAGAGTAAGAGGTTTGAACCTCTTGGTCTTTCAGGCCCCTGCCAGAGTCAACTTTGTCTGAGCCCGTGATTCAAGCTTGAAATCTAGAGAGTGTTTTTAGCAGCAGACAGAGCTGGACCATTGCTGCCCCCAACCTCGCTGGCCCGTCTCACTCACCACGCACGATGAGCTGGCGTTCCCTGCTCACGGTGGCCGCTGTGTTGCTGGCGATGCATGTGTAGTTGCCATTGTGCTTGAGGGAGACGCTGGAGATCTGCAGGGAGCTCATGAATTCCTTGCTCTCGATGGTCACGCCCGAGCCTGAGATGATCACCTGTCCATCTTTCCTCCAGGTGATGCGGATGGGCATGTCCCCCGAGGACACCACGCAGGGGATGTAGAGCAGCTGGCCAATGGAGGCCGGCGGGAACTCGAAGGGCTGGATGAGAGGGGGCACTGGGAAGGCAAGGGGAGTGCTGCTGTCAGGCCCCCGCTCTCCCCAGCCGGGCCAGCAGCATGCCCGTCCCTGCCTGGCCTTCGGGCTCCTCCCCGCCCTGCGGTGGGCTGTGAATAGAGTCCCCTGGGCACTGTGCCTGTTTTCCCACATATGCACAATCTCCTGGGGTGCCCTGTCATTGTCCCCTGGCTCCCGCCCCTCTGCCCCCCCAGGCCTGGATCTGCTGTCTCTGTTCAGGGCCTGGGCTGGCCTGAACTCATCATGACCTTCAGATTTGTCCTGGAACTTGAATGGTGATGACGCATGTGCTTCTTGACTCCTGTCTGCTTGCTGACACACTGCCCAGCTCTTAACCTGACTTCCCTGCCGTTCCTTCCTCGGTGCCCCTGTGCTCACTGTCTCATCCCAGAGCTGAGTCTCCCAGACGCCTGGGGGCCTGGGATGGGTAGAGATGACGTGCCTCCGATGCTGAGGCTGTCTGTCCTTTGTGTGCACCCCACAGCTGCTCATCTAAGGCCAGGCTGCTGTAGCCTGGTCTCCTCCTGTAGAGGTCTCATCACCCACCCCATTGTCTTCATGCATTGGGATGGGCGAGAGGAAGCTCCCATCGCTGGCTGTTTTCAGCTCCTTTATACACACCTCCCACCAGTAATGTGCTATGGGCTTAATTGTCCCCACTATACAGATGAGAAAACTGAGGTTCAGAGCAGAGAATTCATTTGCCTTAGATCACCCAGCTCATAAGAGGGGACTGTGGGATTTGAAACCTGATCTGTCTGCTCTCCAAGTCCAAGCTCTCTTTCTTATGCTACCTGGTTGCCTTGTTGAGAAAGCCCCAAACATGCCCAGACCAGAGACCCCTTTGTCCCATAAACAAGCTCCCCATGGGTGGCAGGAAAGAGCAGAGAGGGAGCCCTGTTGTCTGCGAGATAACCAGTTGGTTAGACTCACCCAGCTAAACGTCATCCACATAGCCCCCACCCCCCAGAGATTCGGCCCTCCCCCTCTCCTGCTGCCCACATCTCAGCCCCTGGGGGGGGCCTGTCTGGAGCCTGAGCCTCTGCAAGAGGGATACTCCTTTCTCAGCTCTGGCTAGAGCAACAGCCATTATCTTTATGATAACTCAATTAGGGCACAGTGACTTCCCTAGCAAGTGGGGGGAGAAGAGAGAGAAGGAGACAATTAGCTTAACAAGGATGAGCACCCAGTAGATGAGATATCCTTTCTGCAGTCAAATAATTAAATTACAAGGCTGTCCACAGTCCTCTGGCCTTCTCCCAGGCACGAGCCCCACTCCTCCTTGGAAGCTTGCTACTCTCCCCACCCAGAGTGGACACAGCAGGGGGTGAACCCTGAGGGGAAAAGGATAGGTGACATCATATGCATGCCCAAGGCACCCCAAGGATTTTCAGGGCTCAGTAGGAAGCGGCCCCTGTGAAGTGGCCAGGTGTGGACAGGGCAAAACCCTTGGCAGCCCTTTGGATCTCTGGGGAAGTTCCTGGTCAAGAGTTCTGGGTCCAGAGGAAGTGACATTTAGAAGGGCTGTTGCCCCCAGGCCCTGTGGGATGAGAGCAGGGGCCTTAGCTGACCTTCTCAATGTCACCTCCCACCTTACCCTTCACTCTGGCCATGGGGGTTCCATCAGTTTTCCGTAAACACCCACAGCTCCGAAATTCAGCCCAGGCCTGGGTGAACACAGCTGGGCCCTGGGTGGAAATAACCACCATGTGTGCTCCGCCATGGGCCCAAATCCAGGTCCTCAGTCCAGCCAGGTTTTCTGGGGCTCTGGTCATTGTCTGGATCTCCCCACCCCCAAACTCTGGCTGCTGCTACTCCCTGGGCTGGGGCCTTGCCCCCAGTATTCTGAGTGGTTTGTGGGGCCTTGGATATCTCCAGAGAGATTTCTCTGGAACCCTGACTCTAGTAACGGCCCAATGCTCATTGCTGAGATTTCCCAGAGATTCCTCGTTGGGCTCTCCTGATCCTCTCACCGCCCTTTTTGGGGTACTTTGATCAGATTGAGTCCTCTGGCCTCCCTGGACTTTTCGATGGAATTGTTGCAGAGACCCAGATCTGCCAGCCAGTTTGTCTCCTTAGGTTTAGCAGAACCAATTCTGGTCCAGTCTTCCTTCCCACAAAGACCCAAACCTAGAGCCCAGCAGGCCTCATGGGAAATTTCTCTCCATCCTTTCAGACCCCGCTCCAGTACCACCTCCTCTGTGAAGCCTGCCCTCCTCCTGCACAGCCCTGCAACACCTGGTTCACACGTTGATCATGGCACTCATCACATGCCAGTGGGGTATCTGTTTGCATTACCACCTTCCCTGGGTGTCTGGGAGTTCCTGCAGGGCAGTAACTAGGACTTATTTACCTGGCAAATTGTAGGAGCACAATAAATGCTTGTCAGGTGAGTAAATATATGTCTGGATATCATTTCCTGGGTTGACCTTAGAAGTTTACCTATGAGGTGGGCAAGGGGTGGGGAGAGCACAGGATGGGGGTTCATCCAGAAAAAGAGGGAGCTCTACCCTCTTCCTCAAGATGCTGTATTTACGCTACAGAATTTTGGAGCTGGGAGCTTCTCCCTTGGTTCTTCCTGAGGTTCAGGCCCTTGCTAGCACCAGAGCCGGCTCCTTTAAGAGCCCTAGGGCCACGGGGAGAGTCGTGGCAGTCATGAGGGCCTGCAGAGGGGAATGTGTGGTTCAAGCAAGAAGCTGGGGGGCTCTGCCTAGAGAGGAGAGGGTCTTACCCCGGGGATGGATGGCCAAGCGCTCCATTTCCGTTGAGGACAGAGCAAGTGGAGACTGAAACTAGGCAGAGAGATTTAGCTCAGGCAAGGGAAAGATTGCCTCTCTCAGTAAGAAGGGATTTAGATAATGGAATAAGTTACTAAGGCAGGTAAATTCATTAATTAACTAATTCATCTAATATTTATGAAATGCCTGCTCTGTGAAGGCGTTATGCTCCGTGTGGGCTGGGGAAAGTAGAAGCGTGCTTAAAATATGGATAGAACCTCCGGAAGCATAGCATTTGCTCGGGAAGTTAAGACATTTCCCTCAGTGGTTATTGGACAAGCACCACCTGAATACACAGATACTGAGCTCAGAGACGAGAAGAGGTGTCATCTGGTTGGGTGAGCGCAGCTGCATAGAGGAGGTGGCATTTGGACTGAGGGTTAAAGGATGGAAAATAAATATATGGAGTGAGATAGATATAAAATATATATAAGATATATATATAAAAAAATATATGGAATGAGAGCGTGGGAAAAGGCTGAGACAAGAGGCAGAGGCCAACCAGGGTCTGTCATTCCCTTCCGGTTTCAGGAGTACCACTGATGGCAATTCGAGCGGCCAGGGAAGGAGAGAGCAGCCAACATCCATCCTGGGGGGGTTAGGCATTCACCCAGGCCAGCCAGAGCTCTCTAGTGCACTGCGGCCCTGCTGGAAGTAGATGGCCAGATCACCCCCAGGGGTCCAAGGAGTAAGGCTCTTTACTTCCCGCCCCACTCTGCCCTGCTGCAGGTTGATGGGGCAGGTGTGGTTCTGTGGGGGGATAAGTGTCCCCTTAGAAACTCCTTGGTGGGAGTGGTAGAGGCCAGAGCTGCTCACAGAATTCCTCGGCTCCAGGCTGGCATTCCGATAACCCTATAACTCCAGCACACGGGGACCGCCTGGAGGGAGAAGAAAGCCTAGGAATCCCGGCTCCTTCACGGGCTCGCTGAATACCAGCAGGAGGCTGTGAGTGGGAGGCTCTGAGAAGCAGGGTGGGGCGCCCCGTGATGTGGACATGGGACTGCTTTCTGAACTGTGAGTCTGTGGTGTCTCCCCTGCGCTCAGAGGTGGACACGGGCTCGTTGAGTGTGTGTGTATGTCCATCTCCACTTCTGTGAAAGACGAAGCTGAGGCTCGGATCACCTCCATGGTGGTGATGACAAGGGACCTCTTCAGGGTTGATAGCCTACAAGGACTCCCCTCCTGCCCATGACTCCTAGCATTTCCCCAGCACGTGGCCTGAATGTAAGGGGCATGGATGCCGCATAACCAAGGGATTTATCTCTGGAAGCCCTGCTCTGGCCACAGTCATCTTTGGTGAGAGGGCAACTCAGTCAGCTGTGAGGGAAGCAGGGTCAGAGCAAGATGCTGTGATGGCGAGAGGTCAGAGGCTGGCGTGGCTGAGAAGACACAGCGGTCGTGGCCGACGCTGTGGTCCCTGGCCACCATAAAGCTGTTCGGCCACTTGCTTGGGGGTGTTGCAGAGAGGAGGGCATGCTGACCACCAGCCCAGCCCATAAACACTTTGTGGTGTCTCTCATGACCTCTCTTCGGGACCGAACCTTTTTATTTATTGCACCATTTAGCAGAGAACGGGCACTGTGTGAAGCTGGAGCTTCTCTGCTCGTGCAGCACGGAGATGGGGAAAGACTCTGTCATCCAAGAGTGACGTGGGCAAGCTGCCTCGTCACCACCACCCTGTCTCTGCCCCCCAGCCTCAGTTTTCTCATCTGCAAAACGGAGGAGTTGGATGGAGTAATCTCTAAAGCCTGACGCTGATTTTCCAGTTGTAACACGTCTAATATTATAGGAATATTAATAACTCACTTCAGTTTTTTTAATGCAACCCCCTCTTCTCAGGAAGGCCTTCCCTGACCACCCTATTTAAAATTGCAAACCCCTCTTCCTGCCCCCTGGCACTCTGATTCCCACCCCCTATTTGACATGAGACATCTTTCACGGATTTCACGTTATTAACCACTTCCCTAATAGAACGTAAGCTCCCCAAGGGCAGGAATTTTTGTCCGTCTTGAGCACAGCTGTGTTCATAGAATAGCGCCTGGAATCTAGTGGGCGCATAGCTAACGTCACTGAATGAATAAAGAGGTACTGCTTCCTCCTCCTCCTCCTCCTCCTCCTCCTCAGCGTGGACACCGCCGTCACCGTGACAGCTGTGTGTCCAGTAAGGAGGATGCTTGCTCCTGTGCTCCTGGATCCCTCTGCTGAGGAAAAGGGATGTTGGCAGCTGCATCCTTGGCGCTCCCTCCCCCCAGGACATTTGGCGATCTGCCCCTGCGGAACCTGTTGTGCCCCCTTCCTCTGGATTCTGGTGTGTTCCTTCCAAAACTCCACCTGTGCCAACGGCAGGCATTTGGCCAGGGGGTTGGCTCCCTCTTAAGCCCCCTGATCATAGAAACCCCCAACACATTCTCTAGGGTGGAAGGGGGCCTCCCCGAAGGCTCCAAGCACACGGCAGGGACTTGCTGAGCAGCAAGGGAAGAAAGAGTGTGGATGAGGAGTACAGGCACTCGGGAGTGAGGGGGTGTGCGTGCGTGAGTGTGCGTGTGTGTCTGTGTGTGTCTGTATGTGTTGGCACTACCTCTGGGTCC
This sequence comes from Physeter macrocephalus, assembly GCF_002837175.3. Classification (NCBI taxonomy): domain Eukaryota; kingdom Metazoa; phylum Chordata; class Mammalia; order Artiodactyla; family Physeteridae; genus Physeter; species Physeter macrocephalus. The sequence continues at coordinate 14,928,300 of NC_041229.1, read as the reverse complement.
TAGCACCTCATGCCCTTGTTTTGGCTCCGGAGGCTCAGGTGCGCGGGTGGAGATGTTCCCTCACTGAGCCAAAGCCAAGAAGCCCCACTTGCAGCCCTGCCTTCCTAGTTAATTAAACATTCGGCCTGCGTGCCCAGAGATGCTTTTATGCTACATTATTTTTCAGCTGCAGAGGGCCCTAAAGACACCAAATCTAGGTTGGATCTCTGGGCCCTCCTCTTGGCATCCTGCCAAGGATCTCTCTGGGTGCCCAGAGACAAGCACTCGCCTTCCCCACAGCCTGGCTCTCCCCTGCCGGTCATTGTCACATGCACCCAAGCCCAGGCAGCCCTCGAAGCAGCCTCACCCTCTCTCCCCTTGGCCCTCCTGCCTTGCTGGCTCACAACAGGCTCACTTAGGTGACGTTTTCTATGGTAGCACCTGCAGCCACCTTTTGTGGCTCAGGAATGTTGCTTCACAGGAGGATACAGACAGAGGGAACATTTGTGTATATGCAACTGCATGTGTGTATGTGTGCAAGTGTGGACAGGCTAACATGTGTCTATTTGTTGCGTGCACATGCATACAATGCGTACAGTGCATCCATGCGTGTGTACTCACGTACACAGGTCTCTGCACATGTGTGTGCATACATGTGCATGTGTGTCTGGTGTGTTCTGCTCTCCTCAGCTCAGTGTTTGAAAAATTCATCAGAAGACAAACAGTCCCAGAAGGAATGGAGTCAGCAGTGGTTCTTCCAGCTCATGGAGCAGGGTGGGTGTATGCCCCACCCTGCCTGCGGGCTCTTGGCCTCACAGAGAGATGGGGGGTAGGACTTCCAACGAATCTCAAGCTTCTAGTACCCTGTCCTGCCCCCACTCGCCCTTTCCTACACTCCAGGTCTCTGCTCTGATCCTCTGGGAGGGACGTATGTCCCAACCAGGCAGCAGGAGTGGGGTGGAGAGTGCTGCCCTTGGGCCCTGTCCCTCTCTCCCCCAGAATCGGGGCCCCTTTCCACGCCCAGGGGCACCTCCTCCACCCTCCTCCTTGAGTAGCTCTTAGAACAGCACATCAGCTAATCAAGCAGCATGCTCATAATCAGCTCTGATGGGTTCTTCTGCAAAAGTGCATTCTAATGAAGTGGGGAGAGGGAGACTGGGAGAGATCAGGGATGATGGGTTTAAGCTTTCGGACAGGCAGGGGCACGGGGTCCCAGAGCCCCCATACAGATGCTGCTTCCCGGTCTGGAGAGAAAACAAGTGACTATAGCCCTTCTGGGGCTAGATTTGCAGACCCTGCGGGTAGGCAAGGGGCCATGTGTGCACACACGCCTGTGTACTATACACACACACATGCCCCTCCTTTTGAACTCCAAGCTTGTGCTGTGTTCCGGGAGCTACATGTGCCCAGTGCAGGGACTCTGTCCTCTGAGATCACACACACACACACACACACACACACACACACACACACACACACACATACGCACGCACGCACGCACGCGCGCGCCCCTTTCCCTCTCCCGGGCTGGGAGACATGGTCGCTCGACACAATCACAACAGGCCCAGCGAGTCACTGAGACAGAATGCATCAGATTCAATTCATTAGGACTGATGGCTCCCTGAATGGGGTTGAATAATTGATGAAGAGAAGCAGCTTTCAGGATGTCCTGCATCCTCCGAGGCTGCTGGAGCCTTGTTATTTATTTATCTTTTTAAGCCAACAAACCCGGCCAAATGCTCGCTGGTGCAGGTGGGTGAAGGGAGTAGAGCAAAGGTTAGATGTTTTCATATGTGATGTTTACACTGTAAACTCTCGGTCCACGGCTTGTGACAGAAATGGATACAGGCGGGTCGCCCCGAGATGCTGGGAATGGGAGGCAGGCTGGGGATGGGGCCTGGGGGCTGCGAGGTTCCTGCCGGCACAAGGTCCCTGGGCTGGGCAAAGGTTTTAGGCTGAAAGGGGGGGCCAGGATGCCCCTCAGCCTGGCTGGGGTGCAGCAGTGGGGCGGGCAGCGAGGAAGATGCTGTTAGGGTCTCCTCTCTCCTCCCCAGGCTGGAGATGGGCCACAGAGACAGCCCGTCCCCCAGTTCTCAGGCTCAGAGCCAGGCTTCCCAGAAAGTCACTCCAACCCAGACTAATGTCTCAGTTTCAGCTCAAGAAACACACACTGTCTGGCACTGTGACAGGTGGTGGGTGCACAAGGGCGCATGTGACACGGCCCCAGTGTGCCGATGACAGTGAGCCCTGGAGACAAGGAGCAGAGAGGCGAAGCGCTGACTGCACGTTTTGCTGCTACCTTCCGCTTCTCCAGCTGTTCTCCCGACATCTGCCCCGGGAGGCCCCATCTTCACCGCACGCGTGAAGGGGCCCAAAACAGAGGCAGCATCTGTCTCCCCAAACCTTTCCTTCCCCCAGACTCCCCTCTTCCTGTCCACAAGGCCTCCAACTCCATCTTGCTTCAGGAGTCTGGGCCCCATGGGGCCTTCCCCCTGTGCCAGGGCCCCTTCGCAGGCCCGGACCCCCCTGCTTTCTCTTCCAGGGCCCTAGGGCACAGGCTGGCCCCCTCTCCGGGTTCATGTTGTCCCTTGGGGATATGCGTGAGCCTGCCCTGGCTCTTCAGAAAGGGACATAAGCCCCTTACCCAACACGGCCACCACTGACCCAGTGACTTTCCACCCCAGCTGCCTGGCTTTTACTGACCTCTCCTTAGCCAGGCCTGGCAGGCGCCACCTCTCCATCCTGCCTCCTAGGCGACCAGGCCACCCTGCCCTCACCCACCGTCCAGACAATCTCCAGGCCTGTCAGTTCCACAGAATGTGTTTGGGAGGGAGCTTCACACCCCCGCACAGCCCCTGAATCCAGGGGACAGCTGTCGTTTAGTCACGAATTCATTTATTTGCTCATTTATATGCATTCATTTGTTTAATCCACAGACATTTACTGAATGGCTGCCATGTACCAGGCACTGTGTTAGGTGCCCCCGCACAAAACACAGACCTCACCCAGGTGAGCGTGGCAGGCCTGGGAGGGAGGAGGATGGTAGGCACCAGGCGGCGCTCTCCAGGCCTCCAGCTGCATTAGCAGGTGGAAGGTCCTTGCCCATCCCGTAAAAGCAGCCTCGGCCGGCCAGTGTGAGCCCTGGAAGGGAGTCAGGGCTCCAGCGTGTGCGCCCTCCACCCAGCCTCCTGCTGCCTCTGCTGTCCGACTCCTGCCCCTCTCCTACCTGTTGGTCCCTCACGGGCCCTGCTGAGTTCTGGGTGGCCCCACGCTAACGTCAGGGGAACAAAATAGCCAGGTCACCTCTGACCTGGGCCTCTTGCCCAGGTGCCACGGACCCCTCATGCCCCTGGGGCCAGTGCTGCCTTGACTTGCAGCCCACAGAAGGAACTGGAATGTAGAGGTACCCGTGGCCTTCTTATGTACCCCCTGCAATCTCCCCCCTCCCAGCCCCCAGCAATCTTCCACCCTGCCCCCTTTTTTCCAAACTCCAGGCCGGAGCCCTCTCTTCCGTGGCTTTCCACTCCCTCAGGACTGCCTGCTGCTGCCTGAGTGGCTGGCTGAAGAGTGGCCCACAATCCTGGGTGACCAGGAGGGCTCCGGTTCAGGCTGGCAGCGGGGGGAGGCCTACCTTTGACGGCCACGTGGACGCTCTGGCTGATGGAGAGCTGCGGCTGGATGAGGACGCTGCACAGGTACTCCCCCTCGTCCATGCCCTTCTGCACATCAGTCAGTTTGAGGGTCCCGTTCTCGAACACCACCTGGCGGTGGTTGTCGGGCAGCAGGAGGGCATCCTTATACCACTTGATGGAGTAGTAGGGGTAGCCGATGACCCTGCAGTTGATAAGGGTGTCCCGCCCAGCGACAGCCGTGATGTTCTTCATCGCCCGGATGCTGGGGGGGCCTGGGCGGGAGTTGGGGGGGAGGAGGAGAGGAGGGGCGATGGTGCGGTTAGCCAGGGACGGCCAGGAGCTGCCCCGTGATGCTCTCAGTTGCCTGGACTCGGACACTCTTAGGGGATGGAAATTTGGCAGGGGGAGAGGGAGGCCTGTTTTACAAGGCTAAAGGCAGAGGTTGGAACTGGGGGCACCTGTGGTCTCTCCCGGACTCACTGTTACTAGCTTCAGATAGTTGCAAACAGACACGTTTCATTCATGCCCGGGGCGAGAATCCATTCCCCTAACGGGATAGGCTAGATGAGCGAACTGAAGCCTCACCAAGAAGTTACTGGGATTTGGGAGGGCGAGTCCTCATTTATGAGGAGATTAAGATTTGGGGGTTAAAATGGAAAAGTAGAGATTTTGTTATTTTCATTTGATTTGCTCATAATGGTCTTGTACCAAAAGGGAGCACACATACATTAACTATTTAAAGGACAATAGGAAGGTCTTCAATGGATGATTTTCTTTCAACAGGTAAATGTGTTCTGTGGGCCCCTGAGAAGGGGCTATAAAGAGGGGCTCTGACCACACTGGTGCAGGAGAGGGAGTGTCGTCACCCGGGTCAGGTAGGCGGATGGCCATGTGGGAATTGCAAAGGGGGCTCAGAGGCCACCATGCGGGGTTAGTGCTGGAGTGGGTACATGAAACTCTGGGCCTCCAGCTCCCCACCCAGCAGATGAGGGGCAGGACCAGGGCATCTCCCACGACCCTGCAGCTCTGTCCCCTTCCAGTTCAGAGAGGGCGGGAGGGTGGCCAAAGGGAGGCCACATTTCTCACGGGGGGTCGGACACCTGGCACAGGTGAATTTAGCGTGAAGCCCCCGCTCCCCTTCCCCGTCCCCACGACAGCCACCAGCACCCCTAGTCCAGTGCCCCTTCTCTCCCACTCCCCTGCGCCTCTTCTGCTCTCGTGTCAGGGCTCACTGGTTGGGTCAGATGAGGACCAGTCTGATGCCACAGGGATGCAAAGAGCTTCAGAGGATCCTCTGCTCTCACCACAGCAACCCGGAGACCTGAGGCACGGGGATGGTCACCTTGAGGACTCCTTCCCCCTCTCTTGAAGGTGCTTGCCTTGGGGAATCCTCACCCAGCCTGAGTCCCCTATTCTTGATGGCTGGGGTCTTGGAGGGTAGCCAGGGGAGGGTGGACTGAGAGATGCTGGTGCCCTGGCTCCTGGCTGCTTACACCTCCTGGAGTATTGTGGGAGTGGGATACAGCTTTGGTGGACACCGCTATCAAAGGGCAAGCCTGGCCCCACTGGCCCTTCCTTGTCCCTGGCCTTGCAAGGCCCTGGTGGGGCTGTAGGTGCCAGTGGAGTGCTTAGTGTACCTGGGGCCAGAGAGATTGATGGGGAGAAACGGGGTGCGGGGCAGGATTGTGGGAGGGGTGAAGGGGAATGGGGAATGGGGATGCAAAGGGGGCGAACTGTACCAGACACACACGCGCGCGCGCGCACACACACACACACACACACACACACACACACACACACACACACACAAGAATGGATGATGGGACTTGTGGAGGGCAGGGAAACGGGGAGAGAGAGGAGAGAGACCTCTACTAAAATCAAAATGACGATTAATAATAAGTACTAATCACCACAAGAAGAATGGTAACCACAGAGATGGCAAAGAAACTCAAAAGCCTATTCTGATATTTAAATGTAGACAGGCACCTCTTACGTTTATTCGCGCCTGATATTCAGCACTGCCCACCGAGTTCCGTGCCGTGCACCGGTACACGCCCCCGTCGCGGATCTGGGGCCCCGTGACATTCATGTGGCTGATGGTGGTGCCGTCGGACATGGTGTACTGGCTGGTGCGGTGGCTTCCGTCCCGCACGATGGGCTCGTCGTCCAGGGCCCAGGTGACGGTAGGGGGCGGGGCGCCCTTGGCTGCGCACATCAGTGAGAACTGCTCCCCGGGGTTGACCACCTTCTCGCTGAAGGATGAGACGATGCGGGGCGTGCCGTCTGCAGGGAGCGAGGAGCCCCCTTAAGGGTCACCGAGTCACAGAGAGACCATCCCCCCAGGCCACCCCACCTTGTCATGGGGAGGAGGCAACGCAGAGGACATAACAATGGTTAAGCACTTCCGCGTACTTCCAAGATTCATGTACCATCCGCAAAACCCTGTTTAGTGCACGTGAATGAAGACTCCTGGATTTGAATCCTCCCTCAGCTACGTGTTAGCTCTGTGTCTTTGGGCAAGTTACTTAACCTCTCTGAGTCTTTCCATCTACCCTCTGTGGAGGATGGAGATAATGGGGATAATGATTTTATCCTCCTGGATATATATCCTCCTGGTACTGCTGATGTGAGGAGTAAATGAATTAATGCATTAAAGATGCTTACACAGCACTTTGTAAGTGCTTAATAAATGTTAGCTCCTCTCAACTTTTCCTTTTCTGCCTCTTTCTCCTCCCTTGTTTTTTTTTTTTTTTTTTTTTTTTTTTTTCCGGTACGCGGGCCTCTCACTGCTGTGGCCTCTCCCGTTGCGGAGCACAGGCTCCGGACGCGCAGGCTCAGCGGCCACGGCTCACGGGCCCAGCCGCTCCGCGGCATGTGGGATCCTCCCGGACCGGGGCACGAACCCGTGTCCCCTGCATCGGCAGGCGGACTCTCAACCACTGCGCCACCAGGGAAGCCCCTCCTCCCTTTTTAAATAAAGCCACAGAGGCTCAGAGGTTAGCTATGTGTGTAACCAGGACCTGAACGGTCCAATTCCAGCTCTGATTTGAGTGGGAGGGGTGCCGGTGCTGTAGCTCTGTTAGCAACAGCCTGAAGCTTGAGCCTTAAAATGCAAAAGCTGCCCAGGGACAGTGGTGGTGGTGGGGTCTGCTTTGGGGCTTAAGTCTTGGTTAATGGAATAACCTTGGACAGCACAAGTAACCCCCTGGGGCCCCACTTCCTCCATGGATCATGGGGGATGTAATCATTAACCCTGGCCATCCTTCCACACAGTATTGCTGTAAAGGATTAAAATAGGTGCTAAATCCTTGAAAAAGTCAAACACCAAAACAAACATACCAAAAAAAGCAAGGCAAATGTAACATGGCACTCTACGTCCCACCCACATTTCACACCAAAATGCTGACGTTAACTCAGGCTGCCAGCCCCTGGCCCCATTTCTGAGGGAGGCTCTTATCTCCAACCTGGGGAGAGCCTGGTGCCTGGTGGAGCCTGGTACTGCCTGGCGTGGTCACTGCCTTTGGCCTCTCCTCTGCCTCTTTCCCCAGCCCTCCCTCTCTGGCTGCCCCTCCCTCTCTGGCTGCCCCTCTCACCAGCCTCATTCTCCACATCCCAGATCTGAACTGGCGGGCACCAGCTGTCCTGTAAGATCCACCAACGGCATAGGGGTAGCCCTCAGAGAGAAAATGCACCGGGTGGGAGTAGTCTGCTCCTGGGTGGGGAGTAGTTCAGACAGGAGGTCCCCTGAGATGAAAGGCACCCATTTCACACTAGGCTGCGCCCAGCTGATGTGTTTCCTCATTGGGAAGAGAGACCAGGGATAGGGCAGGACAAGAGGAGGTAGGGGCTGAGGAAGGCAGTTTGCTGGGCACTGGGTGAAGGATGAGGGTTTAGTTTCGATGGATGCCCAGCTCTCATGCCTCACTTGCCAAGGAATGAGGACCCCTGGGCTGTAACAGTGAGACAGATACCCGTGGGGTTTGCCCGGGTTTGGTGTTTGTGTTATCACAGTGAAAAATCCTGGGAAGGAACAGGATTATGGGAGCAACAAAGGAGCTGGGGAACCACTAAATTTGTTGGTAAGGACAGGGCCTCTGCAAACCGCCCCTGCGTCTTTGTGCAAATAAGAACAAGGTGTCTCCTTTGCATGGTCACAGCCCAGTGTGGGTGCATGGCTTGGTAAGGGGAGTGCAAGCTGGATTTCAATCCTCACCCTCTTAGTTGGGCACCTTGTGTAGTGAACGACCTGAACAACCATCCACAGAGGTGCTGGGTGAGGAACCTTGCGGGGGTGGTAGCTTTAAAAGGAGAGAGAAGCAGGTAGAAAGCTAGGTCCATGGTAAGAAACAGGGCCTGCTGTGAAGAGACCTCAGGCAGGGAGAAGATTCAAAAATCCGGAGGTTCCCAGCACCCTTCCAGAGCCTCTGAGAGACCAAGAGTCTTTGAGACCCTACGGAAGGCCCTTCTAAGAGTGAAGTTCTAGTAATTTTGAAGGGCAGAGTCAACAGAGTATGGAGGTTAAGAGCCCTGAGTTCAAACCCCAGCCCTCTTCCTTAGCAGGGCTGTGTGACCTTGGGCAAGTGACCGAAGCCTCAGTTTCCTCAACTGCAAAATGGTTATTATATAGATAAAAAAAGTATCTCCACACAGGGCCCTTGGGAGGATTAAATAAGATAGTGCATCTGCCTGGGGTGCTGTGAGTGCTGGAAGAATGCCTCCTGCCTCTGGCCGGGCCGTAGGAGTCCTGAACCTGCCCGTCTGCCCCGGCGGCCCCAGCTCACCCTCGAGCACGATGATGGCGAAGTCCTGGGCGGTCTGGGCTTTGCGGGTGGCGAAGCACTGGTAGGCCCCGGAGTGGCTCTTCTGGGCCGAGGTGATGAGCAGGGTCTCGTTGCTGAGCCCGCGGATGGAGATGGCCTCGTGGGGCAGCACCAGCTCGGTGTTGCGGTACCAGCGAATGGTGAACTCCGGGGAGCCCGTCAGGGCGCAGGAGAGGATGACCGTGCTGCCAATGCCGGTCTTCAGCTTCTTTGGTGTCAGGGTCACATGAAGAGGGTCTGGGCCGGACCAGGCAGGGGAGAGGCGAGGGAAAACAGGGAGGAAAAGAAAAGAAAAAGGACTCACTGTGAGTGGAGTGTGGCTAGGGGTGGGCTGTGGTCACAAAAGACCCCAGGAGTCAGGAGGCCCTGATTCTGCCTCCAAGACTCCTTGTAGCAGGGGGGACCAGGACGAGCGAATTCCTTTCCCTAGGCCTCAGTTTACTCATCTGTTAAATGGCAGGGTCAGGCCAGGAGATGTCTCTACGTCTGTTATTCTGATGGCTTGTGCTTTCCCGATGTGGGTCCTTTGGCTGGGCGCAGCTGGGAAGCTCCCTTTGGCTCACGAGGAGGATGCGAGCTTGGCTGGTTCACTGTCCTCACTGTCACCCACACTAGAAACCAGGGAGGCACCCGTGGCCCAGCCACCTGTCTCCTGTACTTATATAGATAACCACTTGCTACCTTCTGCTGGTCTGACTTCCTTTATATGCATCATTTAAGCCCCTGCTCTTCATCCTCACCACCCCTGTCCTGCTGCAGGCCTGTAGCTCCTGGCCTGCACCCATGCAGTACTCTCTTCTCCCTGCCCCCCCTTTCCCTGTGTCCCGCCATCGGTTCTCCATGCTGCAGCCAGCCACCGCCCTGTTCAGAACTTCCACGGCGCCCCAAAACTCAGCGTGGCATTCAAGGCCATCAAGCCCCTTGGGGACCTGGCGCCCTTCCCAGCAATGCAGTGTCTAGACCAGCAGCCTGCCTGTGGTTCCTGCACACCCAGAGTCTCACCTAGAGCACTCTTTGCCCCCTCTACCTACTTCCTACTCATCCTTCACATTGAACTCAGGTGTCATCTTTTCCAGGAAGCCTTCCTGGATACCACTCCCCTCCCAGGTTGGGTTAAAGATCTCTCTTCTGGGGCTCCCTGTGTGTAACTAACACAACACTAAGGTCATGGTCTTCTAATCACCACTTTGTTTCTATCTCTCCCTCTGGACCATGAGCCACTTGAAAGCAGGGCGGTGTCCCTCATCTTTATATCACTACTGCTGTCTGAGTCATGTTTTATTGCTTGACTGGCTGGCTGGCTGGTTACCACCCCCAAGCTGCCCTCTCTCCCTCTTGATCTCCATGGGCTTGGGGTTCTATACAGGAGCTTGAGGCCTGCAGGAGCCTTGGACCCCCAACGAGGGAGCTTGCAGGAGATGGGGGCACGGTAGGCCCGTCTGGGGGGGCAGTCAAAGCACACACAAGTCTGCTCTCCCCGCTCACTCCCAGAGCCTCTGCCCGCTGTCCAGGAAATGTCAGCGCAACATGACGCAGGTGGCATCCTGCTTGTCCCAGTCACCAGCCAGGGCTCTCAGGGCCCTGCCAGCCAGCCGCTCTCTCCTCACTGCCCCTGCACGGGCTAGGATGCGTGGGAGGCTTGGGGGCGGAATGATGCGGAGTATGGAAAGCATTGCTTTCCTCTCCATGAACCTGGCGGAGAGGAGCTATCAGAAGGATGGAAGACAGAGAAAAGCCAAGTCACTTCCCTTTGAACCTGGTTGTCCAGTCAAGCCCAGTGTGGGAGAGGGTGGGGAGCTGTCTCAGGGGAGAATGAGGTGTACCATTCCACTCAGGGGCGGGGGCAGGCGGTGCGTGCACACAGCTGTAGGCAGTTACTTATTGTGTGTCTGTGTGTCTGTGCTCTAGGATGAATGTGTTACGTGGAGGAATGTGTGTATCCGTGAGTGTACACGGGCACCATATATGTGTGCACGTGTGTATGGGGAGGTGGGCATGTGAACTTTCAACACATCTGCCTCTGTGTGTGTGTGTGTGTGTGTGTGTGTGTGTGTGTGTGTAAGTACCTGCCTGCCTGTCTGTCCTGAGGCAGGAGCTCTGAACACCAAATTACTCAGAGTGAGGTTTGCTAATTTTCCAAAGATGTGGGGGTACGTGGCCCTCCTGACCTGTTCCCTGAGAGAGTGTGTGTGTATGAATGTGAGTGTGAGTGTGCGTGTGTGTGTGTGTGTTTGTGTATGTGTATAGCAGGAGGGGTTGAAGGTAATTCTAGACCAAACAATTTTGCACAGTGCTTAGGTCAAGAGGGTACTAATCCTGGTCCTTCTACCTGCCTACTCTGCAGCCCAGGGTTTGTTTATACGAGAGGACCACCCGCCTTGCCCCCAAGCCTTCAGCATTGTAACCTAAGCATTTGTATTATGAACTGTTGCTCCCAGAGCATTTCTTGGGGCTCTTTCTGCTCTTCCCGCTTCACAGTGAATTCGCGGGGGGGTGGGTCTCTTCCCCACACTGCACATAAATGTGCTCCAACTGTCAAGACCCCCTTGACTATGGGGAGGACACTGGGCCCATATCTGGCCTGAGGGCGACAGGACAGCAGGCCCGGAAGGCCAGGAGGGGTGGGCTCTGTGTGGTTCTCTGGTCCACCTGAGGGTCTGCAGACCTGCAGCTCTGTGCTCACGAGATAGGCGGTGAGCTGGGAGGAGAGCATCCTTGGTCAGTCTTAACGGCAGAGGGGCCCTTTCTGCAGGATGGGGATGGGAGCACCTCTGGACAGCCTCTTTCTGCTGCCCAGGCCGAATCCCTCACGATGCTCTGAGGTGCAAAGTTCAAGGAGTCAGGCTGTTGCTGCCCCACAGGACTGAGATCCCACACGGGTCTCCAAATCTCAGCCCCACTGCTGCCAACACCTTCCCTGCAGCCCCGAGAGCAGGGAACTCGAGGGAGGGATGGGGGGGCGGCAAAGGATGCCCCTGGGCCTCATAAATCCCCCTCCAGGGTTCTTTCCCTATAGCTTCAGCCCCTCTGCCTCGACCTCTCTGCCCTTCCGGCAGCTCAGCGGCAGCAGGGATCTGCGAAGACCTCCTGCTCTCCACACGTGCTCCCCGGACCCCGGGGCTCTGGGATGGGGAGGAGCAGGAAGGACCAGAGTTAATGCCCAACTGGCAGGTCCTGGAAAGGCTGCCTTGATTGTTTACCTCCAGTGTCTGCCCTGATCAATCAGTACCTCTATTAATTATCGCTAAATATTCTGAATGTCGCCTCTGATGGGTTCATATGGCCTCTGATGGATTCACATCAGCATTGTTTCCTTTAGTACAGACTCTGCCTCCTCCCAAGAAGCTGAGAAGCCCCGTGAGCTTATCACATCACCGTCATTGTCCCTTTTGACCCTCGTGACCTCTGGGAGGTAGGAGGGCCACGGTTATTACCCCCTTTGACAGAAAAGGGCACAGAGGCGATGCCCAGGGTTATATGATTTTCCCCAAGTCAGTTACTATCTGATGATATGAGAACCAAAAGGCAGGTCTTCTGGTTTCAAACCCAGTGCTTTTCCCAGGACACCAACCGGCCTTCCCCAACCAGGGGATCGTCCCCTGGGGCCGGCCAGAGCGGGGGTGGCTGTCCCCATGCCCCTCCCCACCACACGCCGTGCTCTCAAAGGTTACTGAAGCTGGAAGAGGGGCTTCCCCGCTCACCGATGACTGTGAGGGTGCCTGTGGCCTCTGCTGAGCCGAAGGTGTTGGTGACCTCACAAATGTAGGTGCCGCTGTCCTCGGTCCGCAGGTCACTGATGGTCAGCCCCGTGATGTGCTTGGTCCAGCGGCTATCAGCTGGGAGGGGTCGGCCATCCTTGAGCCAGCGGATGGCAGGGATGGGGTAGCCGGATGCAGTGCAGGGCAGCTCCATGTTGTGGCCGGCCCACACTTCCTGGGAGTGGAAGCCGTCCAGGATGGTGGGGATCGACTCAGCCGGGTCTGGAAGGCAGAGAACACAAGAGGTCCTGGCCAGCCCTGGGTGGGAGCAGGAAGGCAGGCCCCCAGAACTTGCTGCCCACTGGTGCCTGGAGTGAATGATACCCAGTGTGGGAGGCTCGCTGTGTCTCCCTGTGCCCCAGACTCTGGCCCAACCGCTCCTACTCGGGCCAGACGGAGGCCCTGAGAAGCACGGCTGGGAGCAGGGCCTGGGGGAGGAGAGGATATGGTGGGCAGACTAGGCTAGAATGACAGACAGACAGACAGAGGGAGAAAGGGAAACAGCAAGAGACACAGGGAGGGAGAGACTTTCATACAAACAGTCCCTGTGACATGAGAATCATGACATCTTGGGTTCGTAATTCTGGTCAGTCTCAGTCTGGGCCCGTCAAGGATGGGCATCCCTGTCCCCTCCTGTCCCCTCTCACCTGCAATCTGGGCAGGCTCAGAGAGGGCAGTGCCTTTCCACTGGGGCCCAGAAGGATTCGGGAGTTATGCCTTCCACAAAACACACTGGCTACCCCAACGATGTTTCTCTTTTTTGCATTCCCAAACCTAGAGGAAGCAGCGACTGTGGGCCTGCGCCCTACCCTGCAGGAGGCCTAGGCCCTCACTGGTGGGACTCTGCGTGTGATGCCCGTGTTATGTGGGCGGCGTGCTGGCTGCTACCTCCGTCTAGTCCTCACCCTAAAAGGCCCCTCTGGGTTTTGTGCCCACTGGGGACCTTCCCCTGATGTAAAACTCCCACAGGCTCCCTCTACCTACATATTACCATCCACACTTCTTATCCTGAATTAGGCCCTCTGGGATCTGGGATCTCACGCCAACCAGGTCCCTGGCCTGGCCTGCCTCCCCGCGACCCCTTTCTGATCTCACCAGTTCCCCACTCAGGGCATGCTGTCAGCGCACTGTCCGCCAGCCTGCTCTGCTTGGCCAACTCCTACTGATCTTTCACAAACCAGCTTCAACATCACCTCCTCTGGACGCCTCCCTCAGGCTACTTTCACTGGATTCCCATACAGTTTTCCTTTTCTTTCATTTTATTTTCAAGCAGCCTTTTCTTTTTAAAGAAAAAGAATGAAAAGTGCAATATATGCACATGACAAAACTTCAGAAAGCAGAGAAGAGCATACAGTGCAAAGGGAGTCCCCCTCACCCCTGCACCCAGCCACCCCACTTCCCTCCCAGGGGCAACCACTGTCGCCACTTCCCCCCAGGACCTTGCCAACAGCACTTAGCACCAGACCATGTATCCGGCTCCCCTGGAAGGCCGAGAGCTCCTTGAGGCAGCGCCGATCCCCTACGGCATCTCCACGTGCCTGGCACAGAACAGGGCTGCTGAACCATAAACGTCTGAGGGAGGGTGAACGGGGGCACGTGGGCATGGGGTGGGCCGGTGGTCTGCCTTTTCCACATGGCAGAACTTTACAGGCTCATGGAATAGTAGAGCTGGCTTAGGGACTCGGAAGGCACACACAGATGAGGACCTGGAGACCAGAGAGGTGCAGTGACCTGCTCAGATCACACTGCAGAGCCAAGATCCGAAACCAGGCCTCTGCCACCCTTGTTCAGTAAATGGGGTCTGAGACGGAATAATCTAACCCTGGATTCTGCTCCAGAGTGAACCGTGAGAGCGCTGACGCCCCTCTTGGCCCCTTCTTGACTAAATGGGCAATTGCCTCTGTCCTCAGCTCACCCGCCCCCCTGCCCCCACTGGAGACAGGCTGGGCTAGGAATGCTCCTCCCCGGGGAAAGAACTTTCCAGAAGATTCTCTGCTCCTTCCCTATTGTTCATGGCTTCTCACAAGGAGCCTGAGACTGGGAATCAGGAGACCCAGGCACCAGTCGGCCTCGGTCACTGATAAGCCGTGTGACCTTGGGTGAGTCTTATGATCTCCCAGAGCCTGAGTTTCCTCGTCTGCACGTGGAGGTGATACCGCTGCTTCCACATCTCCTAAGGCTGTTGTGGGCAACAGCGCAAAATGTGTGTCAAAGAGCTCGAGTGACACTAACCCACTACGCAGACGTGCCCGGCGATTACAATTCTGCCCCCGCCCGCCCTCCCTCCCTGCCAGCTTCTGCGGCCTCTTCCCCATCCTGTGGGAATGGTCGGGCTAAACAAACCCGGTGCCAGGGAAGAATTACTCAATGTGACACTTAATTGATGCAAAATACACAAATTCCGTGGTGCACTGCAGAATTTACAAGCGGAGGGGCCCACGGGGCGGTGGAGGAAGGGGCTGGGGGTGGGGATGGAATTAATCGCCGAGTCTCAGGCGTGAAATTAAATTCTGAGGGAAAGAAACCTCTTTCATTACTCTGGAGCAGAAGTAAAAGCTGTGGCGTGTATGGCGACAGCCTGGGGGGATCGGGGGCTGCCAGGGCCAGTGCAGGGCTGGGAGACAGATGGCCTGGCCCTGAGAAATCTCTGGGGGTACGCTGGGGCTGAGCTGGCGGGGGGTAAGGGGTCAGTGTGCCCCGGGGCCGGGGTCGGGGGCTGCCGGGACCTCTCCCAGCTGGCTGAACTGTGCTGCCCTGGAATATGACTTCTGCACCTGGCTCGGCACCCCGTGAGCTGGGGAACCCTGGTCCGGTCTCTCAGCCTCTCTGGTCCCTGGTGCCCTCCTTTATAGATGCAAATGATGGTGCCTCTTCCACAGAGCTAATGCCCATGACAGCACTTGGTAAACTCCAAAAAGCACCTCGACGTGACGAAGGGTTATTAGGTTGTATTTTTAGGGGGCTCAGACTTTTCTCGCAACTGCCTCCTCTTCGGAGAATTAACAGAAAAATGAAAAGTCCCTCCCCGCTCCCACCTCCACCCCCTGAGATGTAGTAGGAATAATAATCCAGCAACAACAGAACAACAATAACAACGACCACAACAAGCAGAGCAGCTACTCTCTACTGAGCCCTTCTTATGTGTTCGGCCCCATGCTAAGCTTTTTACACGCGGCACCCTATTTAATTCTCACAACAACCCCAAGGAGAACATGTCACTCCCATTTTACAGATGGGGAAGCTGAGGTTTGGAGACATTATTGATTTGATGCCAGGTTGTACAGCTAGTGAGTGCTGAGGCTAAGACTGAAACCTTGGTCTGATTCCTAAGTCCTTTTTCCAATACGTCTCACTCTCTCCTTCCCCCGTCCCTCCCTATTACTTAATCAAACACCTGGTGAGAACTGAAAAAAACCACAGGCGTGGTTGCTGCCCTCATCCAATGACCATCGATAAGGCACTGCTGCGGGGATCATTCTGCCCCTTCCTCTTGCCTTTGGACCTGGTGAGGAGGAGGGGCAGCCATCCCTTGGGGTGTGCCGGGCTCAGACACCCTCAGCCACCAGGTGCCTTGGCAGGGCCCAGCTCTGCCAGGACACCCAGCTGCATCTCCCATCCCTGATTCCAGGGGCTGGCCCGGAGCTTCTGGCCAGGGAGGGATGACACCCTTCCCGACCACCAGCCCCAGGAGCTCACAGGGTTCTGGCCACTAAGGAGTGAAACCTCTCAGTTGAAAGCTGCCTTGGGATTGACCCCTGCTCTCAACTCTGGGAGTGGATCTGAAATGTGAGGCTGTGGGCGGAGGCCTGAGCCCTCCTGACACGAATCTCCTTCTGCGCTGCCTCGCTTGGGTATCAGTTGCATTTCCGCCGAGACAAGCTGCTGGTAGATTGCCTTGTCACATCACATCACATCAGGGACCGCGTCACTCCTGGGGCCCCTTCCCCGCGGCTCCCCTCCGCTCCTAACGTCTTCCACCCTGTCGCACGCAGTCATCTTGTCTATCCTTGTCTCTCTGTTAGGTTTCTGTTTTTCTCTGTCCTATGCTTTTCTCTCTCTGTGCCCGTGCCTCTCCCCTTTTGTCGTCTGGGTGCCTCCCTACCTTTGCTTCTCCGTTTCTCTATTTGGGCTTCATCTCCGAGTCTCTGGTAGCATCTCCCATTCTCCGCATCCCCACCCGCCATCCCCAGCTGGTGGGCAATGAGAGTAGAAGGAGAAGGGTTGGCATATCCTCCAGTTTAAAGGGTGCCTTTTTTGAGGGACAAGAGTGGAAGTCAGATCAGTCGGATGAAGGGGCTAAATATTCGTGCAGGGGAAAGGAGCAGGCCTGCAGGAGGGAGGATTTCTGTGCCTTTCCCACATCGTATGAAAGGCATGCAAATGAGATGCAAAACACTACACAAACAAGTCCCTATCATTTGGAAGGTAACCACTGACACATTTGGGAACTGGGCTGCAGATGGCAAGGTCTAGCCACAAAGATGGGGCCACACAGCACAGCCCCATCTCCTCCCCATGTGACAGCTCAGTTTCCCTTGGCATCGATTAATTCCACAAATATTTACCTAGCACCTACTATGTGCCAGGCACAGGGCCAGGCTCTGGAGACACAAGGGGGAATCAGAGAGCCCGATCCTCGCTCTCCTGGCTTCCGCTTTTCCGCTCTTGCCCCCAAATGCACCAGGCAAATGAGAGGGGGTCCTGGATAGAGTCACCTGCTGGTCCAGGGTAGTCCTCGCCAAACCACAGAACGTCAGAGGTAGACAGAATCTGAGCTGTCGCCTAATCTAGCTCCTTTTTCAGAGATCCAGAGACATGGCATGATTTGGTGGGGCTAGTCCCCAAACCCAGGGGTTCTGACTATCAGTTCATCTCCCTTCCAAAAGCCACTCTGATCCCACCTCCACAGAGCAGAGATTTTCAAACTGCAGGTCACAAACTGTTAGGAAGTTATGAAATCCATTTGGTGAGTTGCGTCCAGCATTTAGATAAATTGAAATGGGATAGAATAGAATAGAAAATATCAGAGTGCATGGCAATGCACGTGGTAGGAAATACCAGCGTGCATTGCGTAGGGTGCGATGTCTGTGGATCACCGTCAGGAGTTTGAAAAGTGCTATTCCGGAAAGCCTTCCTTGAAGAGCGCCAAGTGCCCTTCTTTCTTCTGTGACTGGGGCACGTGTGTGGTGTTTGATTAGCCCCTTCCATGAGGGTGTGCAGCTGGAGGATGCTGGGGTCAGTGGGCTCAGTGTGAATTTTGGCCGTGCCTCCCACTGGTTAAAACAGTTGGGGCAAGTTGCTTGGCTTCCCTAAGTTCTGGTTTTCTCACCTGCAGAAATAAGGAGAGCAGTGCACACCTCACCAGGCTAGTAGAGTGCCTAAGATACAGCACATAAGTGAAATTTCTGGCACACAGGGGGATTCAGTAAATATTAGCTTTCATCCTTCCATAAGGAGCTATAATCATTCCAGAATAAAAATCCTTTATTTAATTTAGAGATTTTTTTTTTTAACCTTTTGTTGGCCTACTTTCAAATGTTGTGAGGTGGGCTATAACAAAAGACATACATGTATTCAAAAATAGATAGAATAGAATCCTAAAAAATACTTAGGGACACAAGGAAGTACAAAATCTCCCTAATCCAATCCAATCCAATTGAATCATTACTATGTTTGCAGAGCAGATTGTATCTATGAACTTCCTGGCGGCAAAGGCAAAAAAGGAAAGAGAGGATGGGTTCCATATCCCTCATTAGTTGATAAACGGTAAAATAACAATTCTTCAGGAGAGTTAAGCGTTCTCAGGTACAGACTCCTGAAGAGAAGTTAACTGTAGAGTCCTTATATGAAGGATACCCAAAACCAAAACTGGACAAGGTCTCCCCCAGTGGTTTCTGTACCTGTGTTCTTTAATCTCCTTCTCCGAATCCCCTGAGCACACAGCAGACTCCCCTATCAGTGGTGCCGACATGGCCACCCAGTCCCGGGGGTGGGCTGGTGCCCTTCCTCCGCAGCCTTCTCGCCTACCTGTCACAGAGAGGCGGGCCCCGTTGCTCTGCCGGGTCTCCCCGCTATACTTGTGCTTGGTGATGCAGCGGTAGGTGGAGAGGGCGTCCTCCTTTTGCACGTCAGAGATGTACAGCCCGCCGTGGTAAGTAATAAAAAACCTGTTTTCTGGAGACATAATCGGGACACAGTCGATTACTCCTCTGGCTGGGCACACTACCAGAAGCAACTTGGGGCTGCAGGTGGCCTTCTCCTAGGCCAGGACTGCTGCCCAGGGGAGGGGAGGTGATGGGGAAAACAAGCGGGTGAAGCTGAGGTAGTGCTGAAGGCAGGGGAGCATCTCTAACCGATGAGGATTTTCTACGTGCAAACAAATAGAAAT
Source organism: Physeter macrocephalus (assembly GCF_002837175.3). Classification (NCBI taxonomy): domain Eukaryota; kingdom Metazoa; phylum Chordata; class Mammalia; order Artiodactyla; family Physeteridae; genus Physeter; species Physeter macrocephalus. The sequence goes on along the minus strand of NC_041229.1, from coordinate 14,909,723 downwards.
TGCAATGATTATTCCTTTAAATGTAGATACTTCAGCTTTTTACAGGAAGCTGTAAAATGTTGGGCTTTGGAGTCAGACTAAGATCTGGGTTCCAATCTGACTCTTACTTATTAGCTGTGTGACCTTGGGAAAGTTACTTAACCTCTCTGAGCCGTATCTGTGCAACAGGGTGCAAATAATCCTTCACAGAGTATTATTATTCTTAGAGTATTATTATTATTATTAAAAAATAATAAAGTGTCTGGCACACAGTAAGTGCTCACTTAGTGAATATCAGTCCTCATCTTTCCCATCTCTTTGCAAGAGTTTGCAAAGCTTTAATGTTCATTGCTTGCTTGTTCTTACAATTGTTTGAGGTGTCATCTCCATTTTAAAATCACACAGCCAGTAAGTGGATCAGAACTCAGGCCTTCCGGCTCCCAGCTCTCCCTTTGCACTGAGCCTAAACACAAGCCTAAATCCCTTTCTCTCAGTTTTCATCATTTATTCACCCAAGAAACAATTATTGAGGCTAAGCTATACTAGGAGTGGGGGCGTGGAGACACAGATTTACGATACTAATTCATCATACAGTTTTTGATACCATTTTGTTCAAGGCAAAGGTGCCAGCACGGCACCCTCCACGGTCTCACTGCCGTGCCCGCGAGAAGCAGAAAGGACAGAGTAGTTTCACCCATTTAGCTGATTACGAGACAAGACTACACTCCGAGGTAAAGTGGATTTTCTCGTCCAAAGTCCTAAGGCAAACCCTGAACTTGAACTAGTCAGGGCTGATTTTACAAGGGGAGAATGTGGACTTGAGGGTTGGCGAGGGGCTTGCATCTGGCTTTGGGACTCTCTAAGCTCATGGTCTCCCACCCAAGACCCAGCCAGACTGAGATCGAGAAGCTAACCTAGGGTCCCTCTCCCTGCTCTCTAGGGGCACAGCTGCTTCCCCAGGAGGGCATAGCAGACCCCAGGCTGCCATTTTCACCAGAGGGGGCATCAGAATCAGGACAGCGAATAATGACTTACAAGAAAGCTGCAGGGGAGAGGGTAATGCTGACCTCATACAAAGGACCTTCTAACATTGGACTGTCAGGCTTTCATAAGGAAACATTTTGGGTAGCCCCATGTCCTTCAAATCCTATTATTTTGAGGTCTGCTTCCTCCCACCTGGGGGCTGAGTGAGCCCTCTCAACCACTGACAAGAGCCCTGATACTGGCTCACTCTCCTATTAGGAATATTCTGTGGTGTCTTATCCCTCCAAGCACAAGCCCAAGATCTCAGCACCAGCAAACAGGGACCTCACCAAAGGATACTTTCCAACAATGAAAGCTGTAGAACTGCAGGGTTGAAAAGCTGAATGTGCTTTACCACATCTTTAACAAAGCTTCTCTGGCCTTCATTAGAATACCTCCAGGGCTGGGGAACTCACTACCTCATTTAGTGACCCATTCCAAAGTTGATAGCTCTGACTTTGAGAAAGCTCTCCCTTGCTCACAATTGAGCTCCATGGGTCCTGGTTTCTACTTGTTGGACCCTTACAGAACCAGCCTAAACCTGCGTTACTGACACACTCCCTCACAAACTGGAAGGCAGCTATCATGCCCTTTGACTTTTCATCACGCTAAGCAGTCTTTGGATTTTATTTTTTATTCGTTATTTAGTATGGTTTCTAATAACCATCAATCTGATTGATCTCTCGCTTAATAAACTTTGGTTTATTTACAAATCTCTGAATTTTCCCTCCCTCCCTCCCGCTCTCCACCCTCCCCCCCTTGTCTTCCGCCCTCCCTCCCTCCCATCTCCTTTCCATGTATCTTTGTATAGGACTAGACCTGCTATGTGGCAGGCACTTTGCCAAGTGGTGGGGATCCAACTGTCAGCTTGTCTGACCAGGGTGGAATAGAGCAGGGCTACCAACTTCCAGCCTAAGCTGCATTAACTTTTTAGGGGAGATCGAGTGGGGGTGGGGAGGCAGACCCATTATACTACTGCTTCATACTCTGCCCGCAACTAAAGGCCCTGGTCGTGCGCCTGCAAGCTGCTGCTAGGCCACTTTCCTTCTCTCCATCCTTGGACACCTGGCCATGTGGGCCCAGGTCCAGGACTTCACATGGATCCCTGCTGAGTGGCATCCTGTTGGGATCTCCCTAGATGAGCACTTGGCCAGCTGGCAGCCTGCCTGGAGCTTGTGGACCCCTGCCCCGCCCCCTCCAACACGCAGACCACACCTTGTAGACTCCCGCTCAGTGCTGTGGGTAAAAGATGAAAAGGAAGCAGGAGGGAGCCAGGCCCTGCTGCCAGCAGTCAGAAGACCCACGGGAAGCACAGAGAAAGCCTGGCTCCCCCACCAGACTCTGCATGTGCCGTTTTGTCTCCATGTTGTGACATCCCAAAGTCAAATGCGGAAGCTCTCCCGTAATTTATTATGTAACTGGGACTGGAATGCAGAACTACTGGAGGGTGTTGCTGCCAATCAGAAGTACCAGGATTGGAGGTGGTGGTGGCAGTGGGATACGGAAAACCAGAAAAGACCCTAAAATCAACCCTAGCAACCCACAGGTGCTCCAGCCTGGACAGCTAGGACCTTGTTATCGCCAGAACGACGCTGACAACGTGCACTTGGCCCTAAGGAATTTTAAGCTGGGGAGGGGTGCTGCCGTGCTGGTGGTGGGGAGCTGGGGTTTCTATAGCAACAAGCAGCTGCTGCATCTGATGTTTCACATCCTTCATTGTCCTCATTTTCCCCCTCCCTTCCCCCCCTTCTTGTGCATATTTAATTGCAGTAACATTTCCAGATACAGTGTATCGCTCCTGAAACAAAGGCAGGCCGCAGCCAGGGGGATGCGAAGCGAGCGAGAAGGGAAGGAGAAATCAGGGGTATTATGTTAATCCCCACTGGGGGGGCTTGTGCAACATCAGTTCTGCATGTTTGATGAGAATCAGATGATGGGCCCTGCTGGGGAAGGAAGGAGAAGGGGGCCTGTGGAGCGAGAGGCATACGGTGTGGAGAGCGGAGGAGGCACAGATAGCTGGTGGGGGGTTCAGAAGGGCCAGGGCTCCAAACAGGGCTGGCCTCCAAGGCCGGCTCCAGCGGGGCGCCCTGGCAGTCTGGCAGCCCATCCTCTGCAGCCCAAATGGGACCAGCTATCCTTGGACTGGGTAGAGGAGCCATTATCCCACATCTTGGCTCCTCCTCCTTGGGACAGGCTGCGTCCACCCGGAGGAGGACAGAGTGGCAGCCAGGACCACCACGTCCAGCGCCCAGCCCGAGGCCATTTGGACATGTGCGTCTGGGAGCATTTTTGGTTGACACCGTCACTTGGGGGTGCCAGTGGCATTTAGTGGTCAGGTTAGAGGAACAACAACTCTTCTACCCCAAATGCCAACAGCGTGCCCATGGAGGATCACTTTCTTTTAGGCTCTAGGATCAGGATATGGAACTGTGTTTAAATGTAGACTCTGCCACTGGCGCTGCCTGACGGTTGCATCTCAAAGTCTGCAGTATCATCTGTGAACACGCCCGCGACCAGAGAAGGGCTGCGCATGGTTAATGAATCCTTTTCTTGTTTTTATTATTACTCGAACGCTCCAGCCTGCTTCACTATCCTTTTTTTTTTTTTTTTGTGGTACGCGGGCCCCCCTCTGTTGTGGCCTCTCCCGTTGCGGAGCGCCGGCTCCGGACGCGCAGGCTCAGCGGCCACGGCTCACGGGCCCAGCCGCTCCGCGGCACGTGGGATCCTCCCGGACCGGGGCGCGAACCCGGTTCCCCTGCATCGGCAGGCGGACGCGCAACCACTGCGCCACCAGGGAAGCCCCTACTATCCTTTTTCCTGGTGATCTGGAGCACAGCTCTCCTTTTTTTTTTTAAAGCTAAACATTTATTGAGCACCCATTACGTGTTAGGCCAAGGGCTTTAGGAACATTATCTCATTTAATCCCCACACCCCTTTGAAATGGTTATTATTGTTGTTACTAACCAAAGCACAGAGAGGTTAAATAACCCACTCACAGTCACACAACTAATAAGTGGTAGAGCCTGGACCATTAGTCTACTTCCTATGCTCTTCCAAAGCTCTGTGCTGGGCTGACTCTCCTAGAACAAGAGCACTTTTATAGGGACACACGTTCAGCTGGCCTCTGCTTGATTGCTTCTGTTGGTGGGGTCCTCACTTCCTCATGAAGGAGCAGTCATCCATTCAATTCAGTTTGGCTCCATTTATCAAGTCTTTGTGGAGCATCCCTAGGTACTGAACTGGGCTCCACGGAGAAGTCTTGAACTTGGTATCCGCCCTCTGGGATTCCACAGTTAGAAGAGAACGTTCTTCCACCAGGAAAGCTTTGGCCTTCAGTGTTGAGGGCTGGTGAGGGGTGGGGAGGGGGCTCGATGGAAGCCATTAGTGAGAAGAGGAGGATGAAGAGGGGCCGAGCCACCCAGCACTGGGGGACAAGCCCAGGACTGGGACTTAGGAGGCTGAGTTGGCGCCCTAGCTCTGCCACTAATGATGGGGTATATACTGGGTTAAATAGTGTCCCCCCAAATTAATGTCCTCCCAGACCTTGTGAATACAAATAGAATCAGGTTAAAATGAGGTCACACTGGATTAAGGTAGATCCTAAATCCAGTCTCACTGGTGTCCTTATAAGAAGAGGGAAATTTGGACACAGGTGCACATGCACAGGGAGGAGGCCATGTGAAGATGGAGGCGGAGATGGGAGTAATGTATTCTACAAGCAAAGAAAAGTCAAGGATTGCCAGCGACCCCAGAAGCCAGGCAAGAGGCAAGGCAGGATCCTCCCCTAGAGCCTGCAGAGGGAGCAGGGCCCTGCCCACACCTTGATTTTGGACTTCTGGCCTCCAGAACTACGACACAATAAATCTCTGTTGCTTTAAGCCACCAGTTTGTGGTAATTGGTTAAGGCAGCCTTGGGCAACGGATACAGGGTGACCCTGGGGAAGTCCAGTCCTCTCTCAGGCCCTCAGTTTTCCCACCCGTACAAAGAGGGAAGGGGTGGAGGAGGTATGTGTTTTTAACCGTGTTGGTACATTAGAATCACCTAAGAAGTTTTAAAAATTAACCTCAGAATCTCTGGGTGTGTGCCATGGAAATTGGTATTTTATTTTATTTTTTATTTATTTATTTTTGGCTGTGTTGGGTCTTCGTTGCTGTGCGTGGGCTTTCTGTAGTTGTGGCGAGTGGGGGCTACTCTTTTGTTGCGGTGCGCGGGCTTCTCATGGCGGTGGCTTCTCTTGTTGCGCAGCACGGGCTCCAGGCGCGCGCGCTCAGTAGTTGTGGCTCGCGGGCTTTGTTGCTCCGCCGCATGTGGGATCTTCCCGGACTAGGGATCGAACCCATGTCCCCGGCATTGGCAGGCGGATTCTTAACCACTGCACCATCAGGGAAGTCCCTGGTATTTTGCAAAAGCTTTTTGGGTGATGTAATGTGAAGCCCGGGTGGAGAACAACTGGATTCGATAGACTAAGGCCCCTTCACTCTGGAAATGGTTGTCTCTGTGATCACACCAGACTTCTCTGAGTTCCATTTCTCCTTCGGGAAAACGGAGATAATAAATAGGACTTAGGTCACAGAGTTGTTGGGAGAATTAGATGAAAGATGAGTTACTGCATGGGAAAGTCTCCAGCACATGGGTGGTACTGGTTAAATGTCAGCACAAGTGGCTCCATCTCAGGGAGATGGTGGGCTGCACACCGCTGGGGGGCTCTCCACCCCTCCCTGTGGCCAGGCTTCCTGCAAAGTCTCCCCCTTCCTCTCAGGAGCTTGGAAGTAAAGGAGGCCCTCCTTGGCAATTCAGAGGTCCTGCACACACGTGCTAAGTGAGCCGAGAACATCTTTTTTGTCTTTTTCTAAGAGGTCAGAGAGCAGGGCCTTGGAGACTCCCCAGAGCTGCAGGAGTCCCGGAGAGGTAATGGACAGAAACCTTGGGGCTCCTGGTGGCCCCAGAGGGCTGGGAGATAAAATCTGTCTTCTGCAAAGGTGGGGCCCTCTCCCTGCCCTCAGGGAAGTGTGAGGGTGAGTTGGTGGGGAGAGGGTCCCGGGCAGAGGAGAGGGGAGGAAGGGTTTGCTGGAAGGCGTGAACTGGATAGATCCCCCTTCAACCTGTAGAGCAAAGGAAGGGAATTACTGAGTGAAGCAGGGACAGCAGCTTCCTAACTGGCCCTGCCCCTCCTCTGTCTCTTCCCAGGAGGCAGCCAGAGTGATGCTTCAAAACCTAAGTCAGACCATGTGGCTCCTTTGCTCAAAACCCCTCAATGTTTTCCCATTTCACTCAGTGTGAAAACAGTGCCTATCACAAAAATAGGCCCTTGATAAATATTTCTAGAATGAATGAATGAGTAAATGAATGAATAAATGAATGAAAGAAACGTCCCCAAGTCTAAGTTTGTTTTATCCCCATGTGCAACTCAGAAAAGCCAGATCCCAGCTCTAAATTTACCTCCTCCAGGAAGCCTTCCCAGATTAGCCCACTCCCATTTCTGAGTGTTTGTACATCTGGCAAACCTCTTGCCACTGCTAATCACTGTTTCTACTATATTCAATTAGACCTTTAAAAATAACTATTTTTGAACATTCAGAAGTCAAGATTAAATAGTATGGCAGTTCCTCAAAAAGTTAAAAATAGAATTACCATATGACCCAGCAAATCCACTTCTGGGCATATACCCAAAATAATTGAAAGCAGGTTGTCGAAAAGCTATCTGTTCACCCACGGTCATAGCAGCATTATTCACAATAGCCAAGAGATGGAAGCAACCCAAGTGTCTATTGATGGATGAATAGATAAAGAAAACGTGGTATATAGATACAATGGAATATTATTCAGCCTTAAAAAGGAAAGAAATTCTGTCACATGCTGTAACATGGATGAACCTTGAGGACATTATACTAAGTGAAATAAGCCAGACACAAAAGGACAAACACTGTGTGACTGATTCCACTTATAAGAGGTACTTAGACTTGTGAAATTCTTAGAAACAAAAAGTAGAATGGTGGTTGCCAAGGGCTAGAGGGACGGCAGAATGGGGAGTTGTTAATGTGTCTAGAGGTTCAGTTTTGCAAGATGACAATGAACTTAAACATTACTGAACTTGCACTGAGCTGAAACGTTACTGGACTTAACACTTAAAATGGTTAAGGTTGTAAATTTTACATTATATGTATTTTACCACAGTTAAAATGTTAAAAGTCAAGATGATAAAGAATTGGAATGTGTCTTTGTGAGGTAGTGAGTTTCCTGTCATCAGGGGTAATTCAGTAGAGGCTGAAGAAGCACTTGGCTGAGATATTGCATAGAAGATTTAAGTATTAAGTGAGGGAGATAAATTGATCCTCTTTAAGGTCCTTCCCTCCCAGCAATTTATAAATTCCTAGCTTAAAGAAATCAGAGCAGCAAGACCCCTAGAAGATCATCTACCTCAATTGTTCTCAAATCAGTGTGCATGTGTTCATTTCTACCCCAGGGCTTTTGCTGTGACTATTCCTTCTGTGCCTGGAATGCTCTTTCCTTGACTCACCCCTGGCCCTGTTCAGATCTCTGCTCAAATGCCAACCCCTTGGAGAGGCCTTGCCTGACCCCTCTATCAAAATTAGGCTGAGTGCCACGTTCCTGCCCAATTCCTTACCCTGTCTTCGTGTCTTCAGAGCACATGGTGTTTCTCGTTGAGAGAAGGAGTTATTTTAGTATCCCAGCTCCAGAACGTGCTGGCAGACAGTAGATGCTCAGTGAACATGTGTTGACTGAATGAATCCTACAGTAAAGGGGCGCTTCCAATGAGCTGAGACAGCTGGACCTCTAGCCTGGAGTCCTGTCCTGAGGTCCCCCGCACCCTGGGGTCTCTTCCCCCTCTAACCCCCGCTGCCATGCTGCAATGGTTTGGGCCTCTGCTCCCCGGTTAGGCCACTTTGGTCCTTGTCTCGGTTGCCCAGCTACAGGCGGGGACATCAAAACCAGACTGATGGTTTGGAGCTAACAAAAGGGAAATAAACAGATGGTGACACAAGCTGGGCAATCTGGAGCATACGCTCTGGCTGACTCATCTTAAGGGAGAGGCCCGCAGCAGGGGATGACCTCACGCTGCCCAGGAGCTCGTGAAACACGTGGGGACCCAGGGCAGCAGGGCCCAGGGAGAAGGAGGGACACGGACACTCCATCTCCAGCTGGCCTGAGGCTGGCCTCCCACTGTCCTTCCCTGGCCAAGACCTGCCTCTTCCTTAGGTGACTGGAGCAGAAATGCTACCCTCGCCCAGAGGAGAAATGACTAACGACAGGGCCCACTGGTTCCAGGATGGAACCACATGAGAGTCCCAGGGGCCCACATTCAGACCAGAGGTAATGCAGTACGGCAGTGGTAGCAGCATGGCACCCTGCCCCTCTGCGGACAGGGAAGTTGGAGAACTGAGCCGCCCTGAGTGGCTCTGCCTCTGCCTGCCTGGAGGTGAGCTCAGTCCCCTGGGTCTTAGAGGTTTCCAGAGCTGGGGCCTTTGAGAAAGGAGACCTCTGTCCAGGGACCCGCAGCTGTGAACTTCCCGTCTCCAGAGCCCTTGAGGACCCCTCCCGGGCAGCGTCTACCCGGGTTGGGAGAGGGATCCAGGCTTAGCTGCTGACTTGTCTTCAGCTGTTTAACAAACTCAGCAGGAAGGACGCCCCATGGGGCATGAAGCAGTGGGTGCCTGTGTGCCAGGCTCTGGGCTTGGCACTTTCCCTCTCTTAAGTGTCATCACAGGCCTAGGAAGCGTGTGCTGCCCCTCCTGTTTCACGGATGAGGACGCTGGCTTGGGCAGAGACTCGTCCAGTAAATGCAAGAGACGGTACTCCCACCTGGGTCACCTGAACAAAAATCGAGAGCTGTTTTCCCCACACCCAGCTGCCGGGACGGGGGGTGCTGCGGTTTGGAGGCGCTCTGGCTCACCCCTCCCCTGCGGGGCAGACTTCTCCATCCCTCCTGGGTAGTGGCCGGGCCCCTTGCTTCTTCTGGAAGAGGTTTCCTTCTCACTAGTCAGGGCAGGAGTGGTGGGAGAGCAGAAAGGGTGAGGTGAGACCAGCAGTTATTGTTGACTGAAAGGATGGAGGAATGGTGTCCATCAGGAGGCCGGTGTGCAGTGAAGTAAGAGGTCAGGGGTATTAGGCGGTCATCTGTTTTGGGAGGACTCAGGGAATGAAGAAACTCTGCTGGCTCCGGGTGCTCTGTGTTAGCGGGAGGGCGGGCTCATGGGCAGGGGACTGCACGCGACTGTGAGGGAACGAAGCGCACGTGCTGACATGCACGCTGCTGGGGAGCCGTGCATGGGCCTATGGGGTACCACAGGGGACCCAGAAGGGGTTGGCGGCTTGGGTGGTGGGGCATATGCTCCAAGGGGTGCTGTAGGGAGCACCGTAATTTGGAGTCAGAAATGAGGGATTTGAGACCCACCACCTACCAACTGTGTAGATTTAGGAAAATCCCCTACCCTTTCTGGGCTTCTGTTCTCTCATCCCGACACTGGGGACACTAACCCCTGGTTTCCTTGGCTCACAGGGTTCGTCTGTGGTGTCCACGTGATGAGGACCATGAAAGGGCGTTGTGACATATACTGCGCTCTACACGTGTAAGGAGGGGTTATTACCGTAATGTGAAGTGTGTAAAAGCACAGGGAGTATGTGTCCATAACACATACACGGGGTATAGATATTTGTGTAGGTGTTTTGTTGAATGGATGAATCTTGGCAGTAGAGATGATTCTTGGCTCTGGGAATCAGATGCCTTCCTGAAGCAGGAAAACCAGAGGCTAGGGATGGGGGTTTCTGCTCTGCCCGCCTCCTTCGCCCCTGCAAGGAAGGTCCCGGGAGGCAGTGGGAGGTATGGAGTTGGGGAGGGGACGTGCGGACGAATGGATGGAGACTTGCCCTGAGACCAGGCTTTGGCCGGGGTCAGAAAAAGCATCTGTTCTCTCTTGCGAGAGAAGAGATGCTTAATCTCTCACAGCCCTAAGTTTCCTGGGGTGGCCTCAGGATGCCTCACTTGGCCCCCTGGGGCCTCCCAATTCCCAAAGAGAAATTGCAGTCAGTAAGGTTACCAGTTACTGCTCTATCCGATAGAGATTTATAAAAACAATGTGGTCATCCTGCTGCTGGGAGCCTGTGGGTGGTGCATGGACTAATGAGATAACACACCCCAGTGGCAGGGCTGCTCTCTCCTCCCAGCGGCAGGGTAGGTGCGGATGATCAGTACTTCTGGGCTGGCAGCATTAGCCCTGCCTGGGCGCCAGCACCAGGGCAGCCTCCAGGGAGCTACTTGAGGCTGACTCTGCAGAGCACCCTCCTCTCACACCTTTGTTATTCCTGCTGAGGGTGAGGGCCCTGGGGGAACCTGCTAGCCTGGGTTTGAAAAGCCCAAGGGAAGCCAAGGCCCTGTTCTGCCTCCTCTTCTCTCCCTGGACTCTGGACCCCCAGGATTGCAAGCCCTCCGCCGAGGCCCCGGAGAGAGAGTTGCAGCATAGTGGCATGTGAGTCTGGAATTTGAAGTCAAGTCCCAGCTCCGGTCTGGCTGGCTTTAAGCCCTAGATCCTCCCTGTTAGGGACCGATTTGTGTCCCCACAAAATTCGTATGTTGAAGCCTTAACCCACAGTGGGACTGTATTGGGAGATTGAGCCTTTAAAGAGGTAATTAGGGTTAAATGAGGTCATAAGGGTGGGGCCCTAATCCAATATGACAATTCTTATAAGAAGAAGAGACACCAGGGATACACAGGCACAGACCATGTCAGGACACAGTGAGAGGGCGGCCATCTACAAGCCAAGGAGAGAAGGCCCAGTAGAAACCAAACCTTGATCTTAGACTTCCAGCATCCAGAACTATGAGAAATAAATTTCTGTTGTTTAAGCCACCCGGTCTGGTAGTTTGTTACGGAAGCCCTAGAAAATGAATATCCTCCTCCTCCTGCCGTGCTGTTCCCTGAGGACCCTTCCAGTGCTAAGATTCTGGAGTCAGGTCCTGCTCCGTAAGACACTGGGGTGAGGACTGTAGAGTAGGAACGGGGAGGAGGACAGTGACAAGCTGGCCCTGAAGGTCACCAGGTGGACCACAGAGGTTGGGTTCAGAGAGTGAGAGTGTGAGGGTGGGGAGACACTGATCCCGAGGACCCCGTCCCCCCGCGGGTACCAAGAAGGAGGGACGAGGTGGGCAGGGCGCCGGTGCGGAGAATGGGCCTTTGATCACAGATAGGGCCTCGTCCACACTCGCCATCAATCACTCAATCTGATGCACCGCTGCATGGGACACTCGAGGAAACAGAGGGTCACGCAGCCAGTCTGGGTCAGAGTGGACTTGTCGGGAGAGGCCTCCTGTCTCCGGGCCCACTGCTCTTCCCCACGGAACTGAATTCAGGCAGGGTGAACACATCTGGGTCATAGGGAGTCTGGATGGATGTGGGAGGTAGGACCTTTGCTGTGCGAGCTTGTACGGGGCGTGTGCAGAGCCGCAAACCCTGCCCTGGCCCGGCTGGCTGGAAGAGTGAGGGGAAGGCAGCCCGAGCTTGACAGGCAGCCCGGCTGGAAGCGGGGCTCACAAGTTAACAACCTCCTTGTGGCAGGGGACAGGTCCCCCGCCTGCTTTCTGGCACAGGGGCTCCAAGGAAGACACCACGGTCCCACTCTTGGGAAGACACCATGGTCCCACATTCATCTTCAAAGCCTGATGCCAGGCTGGGCAGGGAATTAGCGTGACAGGCTCCGAGTGGGTAGCACGATGTACCGCATGTGTCCCCAGGGGCCTGGGGGAGCAGCCTCTGCCCCTCCCCTGCCACTGCCGCCTCTGAGATAAGAGGGCGAGCGGTCAGAGAAGAAGACACAGAACTAGGGAGCAATGCCCATTTCTGCCCCGTAGGAGGGATTAGCCAGGTCCCCCATCTTTATCTCTGCCTTTGGGGCTCTACAGGAGATGGGGTTACTGGGAAGACAGGTGTCTCAGGTCTCAGGAGGACCCAGCAAGTTGACAGCATGATGGGGTAGAAAACCCGGCTTGAGTCAGAAGTGGGGTTTGAACTATGTTCCCCTCTCGAGCTGGATGATGCTGGATGAGACTCTGAACCTGTTTCCTATGAGAATGAAAGAAGTTAGTGAATGTACCCAGCACAGTACCTGGCACAGTTAGGCAGTGGGTTAGTGGCTGTTGAATGACTGAACGGCTGAATGAATAAATGAATGTATATCTCTCGTAAGGGGGCACTCTGAACTTGATCTGGGTCTCAGCCTCCAAGCCAACCTTTCCCACCGCCTCCCAACTGCCCACAGCTGGCCTCTTATAGGTGAGAGAGTGTAAATTTCCAGGGAGGCACCAGGCTCAGCTCACCAGGACCTTGCCTACTGACCACTCTGGGCAGCTGAGATCTAGAAGGGGGTCAAGCACTGTCTCCGGAGCGGCCCCCGGGGAGCTGGGGTCACCGGGGGTGTGAGGATGGAGCGTCTTGGGGAGGGGAGCGAGCAGGAGAGCCTTGGTGGAATGGGACAGAGGGGCAGTGGCTAGTTTTCTCTCTCTCCCTGAGTCCTTTTCTCTAAATACAGCTCTATCTTCCTCCACCACAGGATTAGCACACATCTCTCATTCTCCTATTGCAACAAGATTTTATTTCTAATTATGCTGTAATAAACCTGGAGCGCTCCCAGGCTTCCTTTCAAATGACTTGTGCACACACTGCCGATCGGATCCTCCTCGGCCCCATTGTAATAGCATTTCCCTGACATTCATTAGACATGCATGAGAGGGGCGCTTTAAGAATAGAATTGCATTTAAATGGATTTGCTGAGAGAGGAAGATGAAAAAAAAGAGACGCAAGGGGAGGAGAGGGAGAGGGAGAGAGGTTTGTTGAACAAACTATGAAAACAAGATGCCATAATAACAGGGTGCTGAAATAAGCCTCTTTCTTCCCAGTCCTCCTCCTGCTGCACATGGCAGAGCCCAGCCTCCAACCCTCCCCCTGGAGCCCCCGCCCACACTTTTATGGTACCCTCTCGGGGAGCTTCATAGCTCCTTGTGCCATGTGTCAGATGCTCATGGTGTAATAGAAGAAACTGTTACTACCATTCGGGAAGGCTGCCTTGCTTCGACAGAACCCCAAAAGCCAGGCTGCCGCCGGGGGGAAGGGGAAGGGATGGTGACTGTCTCTCCAGCGCTCATCTTTAAGGCCCCCACCCCTGTGTCCCTCCCCCTGAAGGACCACCCGCACCCCGAACTCCCATGGGCCACTGAGTAGCTGTGATTTTTCTTTTACCCTGGGTGGCTCTGAAGCATCAGGCTTAGGAGATCCATTGTGACCCCAGGGCCTTACTCCCTGCTCCCCTTCCTCCCCAGGAAGTGGACTGTCCCCACAGCATACTGTGTGTGCCATATACAGCCTACTAGGGATCAGAGGCCTACCTACTAGGTGTCTGTACCTATTGTGGTCTCATTTAATGTATTCCCCTCACTATAGCCAGATCCTCTTAAAATGGACATCTGATCATACTGAAAACCATCCCGTAGCTTCCTCTTTTTCTTAGGATAAAGACCAAAATCCTTAACAGGGCAGCCAAAGCCCACCACCCTTCCACTGGCCCTATTTAGTTCCATGTCTGGCCCTGGCCCCAACTCCAGCCACACCAGCCTTCCTCAGTCCTCCATGGTGCCCAGCTCCTGCCTTCTCTCCAAGCCTTGCTGCTACTCGGGACACTTAGCCACCTCTTTCCCAAAGTTTCCACTGACCCACCCCTCGGAGCTCAGCTCACACTCCCTTCCTCCCGAAGGCCCTCCCACCAGTCTTCTGTCTCCTGTCCTCTTCCCTGCATACTTGCCACAGCTGTACTGAGTCACTAAAGACCTGACATTGTCCCTAGACTGTAAGCCTGTTGAGGGCAGGGCAGGGTGGGTCCTGGCCGCTGCTGTGGGCCCAGCCCTCCCGGCTCTGGGGTAAAGGCTCAGTACAACGGGATGGAAGCCAGGCATTGTGCCGGGGACTCCCCGATAAGATACGTTAGCTCCTTTCATCCTGCTGCAGGCTTACCGAGGCTGAGGTTTTTCCTTCCCCTCTAATAGACTAGGACGCTGAGAATCAGAGAGTTCCAAGCAATTTGCCCCAAAGCACAAAGCCGGAGTTGTCAGAATTGAAAGCCATGCTTTTGCTATGATACTTCCTGGTACCATGGGCATTCCTACCGGTTCCTTCCCACGTGGACTCCCTCCCACCTCCCCTGCACCCAGCGAGGCCCTTCTCAAACCCTCCTTCTTCTAGAAGTCCCCTTTGAGAGTCCAGCTAGTGCAGACCCTCTCCCCCTCTGCAGACAGGGCCTCAAGTTTCCCATTTAGATTGTTCCCACTTGTTCTGTGGGATCATTCTTGTATCCCCAATAGAATGCAGGTTCCTTAAAGACAGTGCGTGTCACTCTTCTGAACCCCCAGTACCCATGGGCCAGGATGCCGCAAATTCATGACCAGTAGAGCATCGGACTGCAGCCGGGAGAGCCGCTCTGCCACTTAGTAGCTGCGTGACCTGGAGAGGAGCCCACTGAGCCCCCGCCGCTCGTCTAGAAGGTGGTGCTGATGACATCTACCCCGCAGGGTCACCGCGAGGCCTCAATCGTCTGTGGCAGAGGTGGTGCCTCACGGAAGCTCATTTCTCCTCTTGTCCTATTCCTTCCTTGGGGCTCTGTTTGGTGACAATGGGAATGAGAAAGTTGGTCTTACAGTGTCCCAGAAGGGGGTGTGGCTAAAAGGGACATGGCACTATGGCCCCTCGAAGCCATCTGATGTGGCTCTAAGGACGCTGAGATGGCAGGGGAGACCATTCCTCTGTCCTTCCTATGTTTGCCTCCAGATCTACCACTTTCCCACACCCAGGCCTGCCTGGTTCAGGGGCCTCCAGGGTCCACACGCTGCAGAGACGATGCTCCCATGATGAGTGGTCGGAGCCCCCGAGGGCCAAGAGCAGCTGGAAGGTCCGTCCACCTCTGCCTCCCAGGCCTGGCCCAGTGCATGTTCGTGAGACCGTGACCTCCGTGAGGGCAGGGGCTGCCCCCCTGTCCACTGCTCCGGGCTCAGTTTTGTGTACAACACCTGCAAGTGGTGATGCTCAAAAAATATTTGTTGAATGAATGAATGAATGAATAAATGATAAATGGAGTGAGTGTATGAACCTCAGCCTTTTTGCCTCCATGGGAAGTACTTAGGCTCTGAAGTCAGCCAGACTTTTGTGGGATCTTGCACAACTTACCTAACCTGATTTCATTTCCTCTTCTCTAATAATAGTTCCAATCAGAGCTGGAGTTGTTGCAAGAATGAAAGCACCTGGCTGCTGCCTGCACAGTGATGGTTCAATAAGCGATAGCTCTCACTGCTCCATCCAACGTCTACTTCAACCCACTCGGGAGCTTGGAGTGGCCACTCGTGTTGGTGGTTCTAGATGGCTCCAGAGGCAATCCTGCTGTTTTACAGCAGGCTAATCAACATGACTGGATGGCACCCCAGTGACACCAGCCAGGGAGCTTATCAGGAAAGGTAGACGTGTTCCCAGTCCCATCCACATTTGTGTCTTATCAGCTCTCAAAGCAAGTCTGTCTCATTGAAATGAGGCGGACACAGAAGCGCTCTGCCCCAACTCTACTGGCCTATTCGTTTTTTCCCCCAGAGCCGTGCAATCTCAGCACCTTTGGGCTCTTAATTACATCCTATGTTCCCGGGAGGCTCCCCTCCCCCACCCAGCCCTCTGTCATCTCTTCCTCCCCTAAACCTGTAATATCTGTACCCTTTACCCGGCTTTCATCATATGCTTGTTTGTACTGTTGATTGAAAAAATGCATCGGTGGCTTGTCTTCCTTGGCAGCAATGCATGGGGGATGAAAAGGGGAAGGTGATAGGGGTGTACCTCTCATTTACGGATCTCCGTTATGTGCCAGCCAGAGGGCTACATACTTCATGTGCGTGGCCTCAGTTTAATCCTGAGAGCAGCAATATCATCCCCATCTTATAGATGAGGAAAGCGGGCTCATGGAGATGCAGAAACTTGCCCAAGTCACACAGCTAGAAAACAACATAATTGGGACTGGAATCCAGGTTGTGTGACTCCACAGCTGCTCGAGGACAGAGGCCTCAAATCCCCCCACGGGATTTCCATGGGCCTGGCCTGGAAGCCCAAGGTCTGTAATTAACATTAGCCGTTGACAGTGGCCATCTTTCAGGGAGGTATAACACTAAACGAGAAACAAGAAACGTAGGTACAGGCTTCCCCCTTGGCCAGGCACACAGTGAGGGCTATGTCCTTGCATGTATGTGTTCCGAGTGTGACACTGGCCCCGGCTACAGCCCACGTCCTCTCAGCACAGCTCTGGCCCTACCAGCTCCCTGGGCACACGCGGCCACCTCCACCTTGCCCAGATTGGCACCAGCTCCCCAGCATCCCCACACGCTTGGAATTCTGAGCTCATTCACCAGACAGGTGCAATTTCCCACCTCTCACTCTCTGGCACTTTCTGTGCAATCGATCACAAACTGTTTCCAAATTAACCTAGATTTAGCTCCGGTCTCCCCTCTTCCGACTCTGGCAATTTCCTACCTACCCCAGACTCCACTCCCTGGGTCTCTGTCTCTTCCTGTAAATTTCCTACTGATCCAGAGACTGGGTTTCTGTCCAGCGTGACCCTCTTGCCCTGGTCAAGACTATTCTGGACTTGATCTCTTTCTCAGGATGCCTCTCTGCTCTGTCCTTGACCATGGTTTAGGGGCATAGGACAGGCAATTCCTTTCTTTTCCTGCTACCCCTTCTTGGGATTCACCTTATATGCTGAGCTTTCTTTTAATTAATGTTTTGGGTTGAAGGGGCCATAAAGATTCCTCTGCATAAGTCCCTAAAAACATGTAAAGAGAAAAAACTTTGGGAGGGCAGAGATCAGAGGGAATCAGCACAAGGAAAGAGTTTGGGGGTATAACTCAAAGCTGAACAAGAATTTCTTGGTAAATCCCAAGAACTGTATACCCCACCGTCAGTAAATTCCTGTCCTGAAAGAGCAGAGTAGGAAAATAGCATGAATTGCGCTCCTACTATGTGTCAGGTACTATATACTCTGTGCGTTACCACAGATGAGCATGATCATCCCCAGTGTACAGATGAGAAAACTGAGGCTCAGAGGGGTTGGCCAAGTTGTTTTCTGTGCCACAGACCCAGGAAGTGAACCCTGGTCCAAAGCTCAACACTCTCATCCACTGTGCTAAACTACCTCTGCATTCTCCCTCTCTAGAGTCTTCTGAGGGATGTGCATATGGGGAGGGGTAGAAAGGGAAGGAAAGGAGTAGATGGGGGGGGGCATTCATCTACCATTCTTCTGGCAGGTAAGCTCCAGCATCAGATCTGCCTCCTTGGCCCATAAGTTAGAGGTAGTTGCTGCCCCAGAACTGGCAGCTGAGGCAGGTAGGAGTGGGGGTGGGAGGAGGTGGATAACAGCGGCAGAAAATCAGAAAGCGGCTGACTCTGGAGGAAGACAGTCAGTGAGGGCCTCGGGGTAATTTCCCCACAAGGCCTCTGCGGCCCAGAGGCTGTGTGGGGTGTCCTGGCACATCAGCCATCACGGGATCAAAGAACAAATAGGAATTAATATCCCTGAGGTGGTCCGGAGCTCCTGATACCAGCAGAAAATCACAGGACATGAGACAGGAGCATTACAGAATGAATGGGAGGGGACAAGAGATTTCCATGGCTAATCCTGTTAACAAGACAATTTCTTATCAAACTCATTATGCTTTTGAAAGGAGGGAACAAGAGGGGGAAGAGGAGGTAGGGGGAGCGTGTGATGGGGGCTTAGCCCTGGAGAAGGAAGGAGAGAGGTAGGGGAGCCGTGGTTACAGAGACTGCAGGTTCCCGTGAAGTAGGCGTGTGAGTGGCAGGCGTCTGGGGGAAGAGGACTCCGTGCCTGTCCCTGCCCTGGAGGCCAGGGGCAAAACCCCTCCCTGATGGCTAAGTCCCTGCTGGGAACACCCTCCCTGTCCCGCCAGTTGTCTGAACCCACAGGTGACCGGAGAAAAGCAGGCTCTCAAACCTCTTTCTTTGACCATATCTCCATCTCGTCCCATCTCCCATGGGTCAAAGAGGACCATCCCCATCTGTGTAGATGCTGACAAAGCAAAGCACACCACGGGTCTGCTAAGCACGTTCCTGCTGGCTTCTCACTTCTCCTTGGGGCCCCGCCCACTGTGAGGGGGCGGCGATGGGATTACAGGGCCTAGGAAGTTAGAGGGCCCTTTCTGGCACTTCCCAGCTTGGTATTCTGGGCAAATCGCTTAACCTCTCTGAGCAATCATTTTCTCATCTTAAAAATAGAGATTAAATAAATCTTGCCCTACCTACTTCACAGGGTCCTTGTCAGGATTAAACAGGACAATGTAGGCAAAGAGGACCTTGTAATCTGCGAACAATTTACATACACAGAAGTGATGTTTGGGGCCATTTTGAAGTTGAGGTAGTAAGTTAAGTGTCTTGCTGGACGTAACGAGGTGGAAGTGGGAAGCCAGGGCTTGAACCGTTAGTTTCAAATCCAGGGTCATTTCTGCTGCCAGGAAATCACTCCATGGGCTTGTCTTTGACTAGGCAATCACAAGGGACTTCAATTGGCACAAACTTAATATCTGTTTATTAAGGGCCCACGTTGCACTCCATATTCTCCCAGGCTGGCTTGGGGAAAGAGTGAGGTCAAGGACAAAGTCCTGATCCTCAAAAGCTTGGCATCCAGGTGGGGCGGAGGAGTCAGATCCAAGGAGCAATGAGAAGAATTCAAGTCAGGGTGCCTCCCTCATCCCCACAAATACCCAAGGGCACAGTGTGAAGGACCAGACAAAAAGTCCTGTGGATGAGTAACAAAGGCAAAGACCTTGGGCCGGCACCCTGAGGGAGGGCTTCCCGGAGGACTCAGGACCCGTGGTGGGTCTTAAAGGATGTGTGGGGTGTGGAGAGATAACCAGAAGTCAGGGAAACATTAAACAGACATTTATGGAGCACTTACTGTATACCCGGTGCTGTGATAAATTAGGGCCAGATACAAAGATGCTTAAAATCTTTTAGAGGTCAAGTTCAAGGTCAAATCCAAGCCCCTCAGCAAATGTTGGTGAGGGTGTGGAAAAGCTGGACCCTTGTGCACTGCTGGAGGGAATGTAACATAATGCAGCACTATGCAAAACAGTATGGTGGCTCCTCAAAAGATTAAAAATAGAACTACCATATGATCAAGCAATCCCGCGTCTACGTACATCCCCAAAGAACTGAAAGCAGGGACTCTGAAAGATATTTGTACACTCATGTTCACAGCATTATTATGCACAATAACCCCAAAGTGAAAGCAACCCAAGTGTCCATCCATAGACAAATGGATGAACAGAATGTGGTCTGTAAATACAATGGAATATTACTCAGCCTTAAAAATAAAAGGAATTCTGACACGTGCTACAACATGGATGAACCTTGAAGACACTATGTTAAGTGAAATAAGCCAGGCACAAAAGGACAAAAAGTGTATCATTCTACTTATATAAGGTACCTAGCATAGTCAACTTCATAGAGATAGAAATTAGGATGCTGGTTGCCAGGGGTTTGCAGGGGGCAGGGGAAAATGGGGAGTTGTCGCGTAATGGGTACAGAGTTTCAGTTTTGCAAAATGAAACTGAACTTAAACATTCCTGTTTAGAGATGCATGCACAACAATGTGAATATACTTAACGCCACTGCACTATACACTTAAAAATGGTTAAGATTGCAAGTTTTATGTTCTGTGTATTCTAACATAACTAAAAATAATAACAAAAGGGCAGGTTCTTTTGGCACAAACCTTTTAACCGTTGTCCTTTCTCCTTTTTTTCCTGCTAAAAAGATGGATATGTGGCTCAGAAGCACAGAGGCTGTCTTGAAGTCATGAGGATGGCAGAGAGGGAAGGGAAAAGGAGTTTGGTTTCTTAGCAACTGGGCCAGCCCTAAGCTACCTGCTCCCAGACTCCATTATATGAGAAAAACTACTCTCCAATTTGGCTAAGCCATTGCCTTTTCGTTACATGCAGCCAAATACCATCCTAATGGAGACAGTTCCTAAAGCTCATCACCTCTGGCTGCTTCCACCCCTCCTGCCTCTTGTATTACTATCTTCTGGCTCAAACTTCTCTGACATGATGGAACCTTGTATCTCCTGGAAATGCCAGGCTCTGTGCCTTTGTGCACACCAGGCCTTCTGCAAGCCCTTCTTTCTG
The DNA here is from genome assembly GCF_002837175.3 of Physeter macrocephalus. Classification (NCBI taxonomy): domain Eukaryota; kingdom Metazoa; phylum Chordata; class Mammalia; order Artiodactyla; family Physeteridae; genus Physeter; species Physeter macrocephalus. Next base: position 14,889,492 of record NC_041229.1, on the reverse strand, counting down.
AGCAAACTCCTTTATTGTTCCAAAAGCTTCTTCCATGGCCTTCTGCATTCAGGTTGGGCATTGCCCTGCATGGGTGAGTTACCCTTTGTCAGGACTGCCCTAGCACCCCACACCCAACTCTCTCATGGTATTTACCACTTTTCTCGAGAGTGGCTGTTTTCATGTTCTCTTCCCTCTAGACAGCGAGCTCCTAGAAGGTCAAGATCTTTTCAGGTCTGGACCCCGGTGCTATGTGGCAGGTGCTGGGTAATGATGGGTGGACCAGAACTCTTCTGACTTCCAGGGGTCACAACTGGAGGAGGAGGATTCAGACCCAGAAGCAGTTCCCTAAGAGGAGTGGCCTGAGGTGCCAGGGAAGCTCAGAGGACCAAGTGACTGCTCTGTCACAGGGGAGGTCACCGTTGAGCTGGGGCCTGAAGGACTCCTCCTGGAATGGCGGTGTCTGCCTCCTGGTGTAGGGGTGAAGGCGTAAGGCATGACAGGACAGGGAGCCTCTGGGAAGCAAGGTTTTGGGGGGCAATGACACGATGGGGCTACAGTGTCAAGAGCGTGCCTTGTAGTCTCTGCACGGAGGGGCTGCTGAGGAGAGGAGAGGAGAGAGTGTCATGTTGGGGGCTCAGGAGCCAGGCACAGAGTCAGCGCTGCATACCTGTCAGCTTAACCACTGTGATCAACTCTGATTCATGAAAAGCTCTCCGGCAAAGTGTGGAGGATGGCGGGGAAGCGGGAGGGGTGGCAGTAAGAAGACAGTATGAGCTTTTGCAGGAGTCCTGGTGCCTGGTAGATGAGGAGGAGGGGGAGGAGGGTGGGGTCTGCAGGAGAGAGAGGAGACTGCAGTCTAGGGCCAAGACCTGGCTCTGTCACTTACTGATATCACTTAGGGCCAGTTTCCAATTCCTTCGTGCCCGTTTCCACATTAGCGAAAGAAGGTCATTGTGTTACCAATCTCAGAGGCACGTCATGAGAATTATGTGAGACAAATGGTTATAAGTGATAAGCACGAGGCCTGGCACACAGCAAGTGCTCAGTGACCCTGAAGGAAGATGGGGGAGAGGGATCATCCTCAGTCCCTGTGGGATATTAAAAAAAATTTTTTTTTATTTGTTAAATTTATTTATTTTTTTGGCTGCGTCGGGTCTTAGTTGCAGCACGAGGGCTCTCTAGTTGAGGCGCATGGGCTCAGTAATTGTGGCGCGCGGGCTTATTCGTCCCACGGCATGTGGGATCTTAGTTCCCCGACCAGGGATCGAACCTGCATCCCCTGCATTAGAAGGCAAATTCTTTACCACTGGACCACCAGGGAAGTCCCCCTGTGGGATATTTACAGACAGTAAAACCTGTGGCCGGTGCTGAGGGGTAAATTGGGGGCTACAGGAGGTCCAGGTGGTTGAGAGGGGAGGGCTGGATGGCAGAGGCTTTGAACGCCAGGGCAAGGAGTCTGGGCTCATCTGAAGGTTTCTGGATGGTGGCATGTATGTAGGACGGGAGGAGTGCTTTAGAAAGATGAATTTGGTTCTGTTTATAGAGCAAAGAGAGAGAGAGAGAGAAAAAGAGGGAGGGAGGGAGGTGGTTGGGGAGAGAGAGAGAGAGAGGCTGGAGACTAGGAGGTGAGAGAGGACCAGACTTTTTCCTTTCCAGGCTCATGGTCATCAATCTAAGTCCCGTCCAGTTTCTTTCACCCTCCAACTTGGTCCTACTAATGGGTCTAAGAGGAAGTAGGTGGAGGGGATGTGGAGAAAAGCTAGAGACAAAGACATATCCCATCAACATGCCCTGTGTGAGATCCCACCTGACTGCAGAGCCCAGGGAGTAGGCACTCAGCCTGGGGCTGCAGCTACACACCCCATGTGCCCGCGAGAGCCAAAGAGGTGGATGTGGTCATGTCTTCCACCTCCAAGTGAAGGTCAAGTGCTTTGAGAAGTCAACTTGTTCGTCAGGACTTCACATGATTGGGGAAGGGTTGGCATCCTTTTGTAGCCGTCCACCTAGAGCTTAACAGCCCACTTATCTGCATCTTCTTAGCTGTGGTGCTGATCCATTTTTGTCAGATTAAATTGGTCTGGTGGGGAAGAGAGTGCTAGATAAAGAGGTGGCATGTTGGCATCTCCCCAGTAAAAGGGGAGCATTGCCTTTCCTGGAGATGGATGCAGGGAGGGGCCAGTCCAGACAGGACCAGGCGGGTTGGAAGCTGGACTAGACCTTGGATGAGGGATCTTTTAAAACAGTCATGAGGATTTCTTCTGAGCCCTTCATGGTGACGCTGAAGGAAATGAAAATGTCCCCTAGAAACTCTAGTGAGGGTCAAGGGTCACAGATGGGAGGTCAAGTATGTGGGGGCCTGGGGAAGCAGGTGCAAAGGCAGAGTTCGGCAGGAGGGGCTCGGACAGGAGACCGAAGGCGCCTCCCGAGATGAGGCTGAAAGTGCTAACTGCCAGTGCAGGCTGCTTCCCTGGGACAGACATGGGGCTTGGGACCCCTGCCTTCCAGGGAAGAGGCTCCACCCTGCTCCCACCTGCCTCTGTACCTTTGCAGAGCATGGAACTGGCCCAGGCTTCCTGTCCTGGAGGGAACCAGGCCCTTCTGGGCCTGCAGTCCCAGCCCCTCTCCTGTTCTCCCCCTCTGGAGGACCCAGTGTCAACAGAGGGGGTGGTACAGTGGGCGCTGGGAGGGAGTGAAGCTTCAGCTTCTCAGAGCCCCAGTCCCTCTTCCTCCCTTTCATCGGAGCCAAAAACAAGGGAGAGGCCCCAGGCGCCAGCAAAGCATTTTGCTGCGTGCAATTTGCATTCGGTCTCCATCTTGAGCAGCCTGGCTTTGGGCAACCAGGAGAAAGAGCAGCGGCTCAAGCCAGAGAAGGTGCTTAGTCCGGTTTGGGGTGTAAAGTGTTGGTGGTAGTAGTGGGAAGGGAGGGGGCATTGCTCGGAGGCAATGAGAGAGGGGAGAGAAGAGAGGGGAGAGGGGGGAGGGAGAGGGGGGA